>NC_053499.1:155367804-155387804 GCF_905171775.1 Rana temporaria | reverse complement strand
ATGCCATGCGTTGACGTTCAATATGCCATGTGTTGATGTGCGATATGCCATGCGTTGATGTGTGATATGCCATGCGTTGACGTTCAATATGCCATGTGTTGATGTGTGATATGCCATGCGTTGATGTGTGATATGCCATGCGTTGATGTGTGATATGCCATGCGTTGATGTGTGATATGTCATGTGTTGATGTGTGATATGCCATGCGTTGACGTTCGATATGCCATGTGTTGACGTGTGATATGCCATACGTTGACGTTCAATATGCCATGCATTGATGTGCGATATGCCATGCATTGATGTGCGATATGCCATGCGTTGATGTGTGATATGCCATGCGTTGATGTGCGATATGCCATGCGTTGATGTGTGATATGCCATGCGTTGACGTTCAATATGCCATGTGTTGATGTGTGATATGCCATGCGTTGACGTTCAATATGTCATGTGTTGATGTGTGATATGCCATGCGTTGAGGTTCGATATGCCATGCGTTGACGTGCGATGTGCTGTGCGTTGATGTGCGATATGCCATGCGTTGATGTGTGATATGCCATGCATTGACGTGCGATATGCCATGCGTTGATGTGCAATATGCCATGCGTTGATGTGTGATATGACATGTGTTGATGTGTTGCGTTATGCCATGCGTTGATGTGTGATATGCCAATGCGTTGATGTGTGATATGCCATGCGTTAATGTGTGATATGCCATGCGTTGATGTGCGATATGCCATGCGTTGACGTGCGATGTGCTGTGCGTTGATGTGCGATATGCCATGCGTTGATGTGCGATATGCCATGCGTTGATGTGCGATATGCCATGCGTTGATGTGCGATATGCCATGCGTTGATGTGTGATATGCCATGCGTTGATGTGTGATATGCCATGCGTTGATCTGCGATATGTCATGCGTTGATGTGCGATATGCCATGCGTTGATGTGCGATATGCCATGCGTTGATGTGCGATATGCCATGCGTTGAATGTTCCATGCATTGACATTCGAGATGCCATGCGTTGACGTAAGATATGCCATGCGTTGACATGCAATATGCCATGCATTGGCATGCGATATGCGTTGACGTGTGATATGCCATGCGTTGACGTGTGATATGCCATGCGTTGACGTGTGATATGCCATGCGTTGACGTGTGATATGCCATGCGTTGATGTTCAATATGCCATGCGTTGATGTGTGATATGCCATGCGTTGAGGTTCGATATGCCATGCGTTGACGTTCAATATGCCATGCGTTGACGTGTGATATGCCATGCGTTGATGTGTGATATGCCATGCGTTGATGTGCGATATGCCATGCGTTGATGTGTGATATGCCATGTGTTGACGTGTGATATGCCATGCGTTGATGTGTGATATGCCATGCGTTGATGTGTGATATGCCATGCGTTGATGTGTGATATGCCATGCGTTGACGTGTGATATGCCATGCGTTGATGTGTGATATGCCATGCGTTGATGTGTGATATGCCATGTGTTGACGTGCGATGTGCTGTGTGTTGATGTGTGATATGCCATGCGTTGATCTGCGATATGTCATGTGTTGATGTGTGATATGCCATGCGTTGATGTGCGATATGCCATGCGTTGATGTGTGATATGCCATGCGTTGATCTGCGATATGTCATGTGTTGATGTGTGATATGCCATGCGTTGATCTGCGATATGTCATGTGTTGATGTGTGATATGCCATGCGTTGATGTGCGATATGCCATGCGTTGATGTGTGATATGCCATGCGTTGATGTGCGATATGCCATGCGTTGATGTGTGATATGCCATGCGTTGATGTGTGATATGCCATGCGTTGATGTGCGATATGCCATGCCTTGATGTGTGATATGCCATGCGTTGACGTTCGATAAGCCATGCGTTGACGTGCGTTGAGTTGGGGAAGCCCGTTCCAAAACACACCGATCGTTGCATGAACTGTTTACGCCGCTACACTGCGCCACGCCTTCATCGGCAAGGTGCGTTGGGGTGAATGTAACGTGTGTCGCAGAGCGCGGTGGTCACATGTGCGTTATTACAACACAACAGTGTGACTGTTCCCTTAGGACCGCCTGCAGATGTCACCCTAAGTCTCTGATTGGTCGCTGTGGATCTCCGCTCTCCAGCTTTTTACATTTTCCCCGCCTATAAATCAGATTTCTACAAACATTACAAGAAACGTCAACCGACGCGCTTTACTTCAATAGATGTTCAAATGTGTCGTAAAGGGGATTGTATGTCACATGTGAAGAAGATCGATGAGATCGATGTAATCTGTATAGTAACACGGCCCGGGATGTTTTATTGGATTGGAGAAATAATAAATAGTTTTATGTGTTTAACCCTTTCCTCTAATATCCTGCATTAAAGGGTCCGCATTATGTGCCCATTATGAGGGGTTCCCACCATCCCTGTGCTGAGTTCCCGGGTCTGTACACCTGCTGTGCCCATTATGAGGGGTTCCCACCATCCCTGTGCTGAGTTCCCGGGTCTGTACACCCGCTGTGCCCATTATGAGGGGTTCCCACCATCCCTGTGCTGAGTTCCCGGGTCTGTACACCTGCTGTGCCCATTATGAGGGGTTCCCACCATCCCTGCACTGAGTTCCCGGGTCTGTACACCCGCTGTGCCCATTATGAGGGGTTCCCACCATCCCTGTGCTGAGTTCCCGGGTCTGTACACCCGCTGTGCCCATTATGAGGGGTTCCCACCATCCCTGCACTGAGTTCCCGGGTCTGTACACCCGCTGTGCCCATTATGAGGGGTTCCCACCATCCCTGTGCTGAGTTCCCGGGTCTGTACACCTGCTGTGCCCATTATGAGGGGTTCCCACCATCCCTGTGCTGAGTTCCCGGGTCTGTACACCCGCTGTGCCCATTATGAGGGGTTCCCACCATCCCTGTGCTGAGTTCCCGGGTCTGTACACCTGCTGTGCCCATTATGAGGGGTTCCCACCATCCCTGCACTGAGTTCCCGGGTCTGTACACCCGCTGTGCCCATTATGAGGGGTTCCCACCATCCCTGTGCTGAGTTCCCGGGTCTGTACACCCGCTGTGCCCATTATGAGGGGTTCCCACCATCCCTGCACTGAGTTCCCGGGTCTGTACACCCGCTGTGCCCATTATGAGGGGTTCCCACCATCCCTGTGCTGAGTTCCCGGGTCTGTACACCCGCTGTGCCCATTATGAGGGGTTCCCACCATCCCTGCACTGAGTTCCCGGGTCTGTACACCCGCTGTGCCCATTATGAGGGGTTCCCACCATCCCTGTACTGAGTTCCCGGGTCTGTACACCCGCTGTGCCCATTATGAGGGGTTCCCACCATCCCTGTGCTGACTTCCTAGGTCTGTACACTTTGAAGAGTTGAGAAGAAAACACTTTGCGCACTTGTTATGGCATCGCAAAAGCGCCCGCATTCTGCTGGGCGTGTTTTTTTTTTAGCGTCGGTGGCGGCGATGGTGGTGGTGGCGGTGGTTGTGGTGGCGGCGGCGGTGGCTCGGTGGAGAGCAAAGAACAGTTGGGGAAAACTTTGAAGAGTTGAAAAGGAAACATTTCGCGCACTTGTTATGGCATCGCAAACGCGTCCCACGTTCTGCCGGACGCGTTTTTTGGCGTCGGTGGTGGCAGTGGTTAGTGGCGGCAGTTGTTAGTGGTGGCGGTGGCTCGGCAGAGAGCAAAGAACACCTGGGGAAAATTTTGAAGAGTTGAGAAGGAAACACTTTGTGCACTTGTTATGGCATTGCAAACACGTCTCGAGTTCTGCCGGATGCATTTTTGGCATCGGTGGCGGAAAAGGTGGTGGGTGTGGTTGTGGCGGCGTCGGCGGTGGCAGCTGGGTGTGGTTGTGAGGGCGGCGGCACGACGGGGAGCAAAAAACACTTGGGGGAAAGCTTTGAAGAGTTGAAAAGAAAGCACTTTGCAAACTTGTTATGGCATCGCAAAAGCGCCCGCATTCTGCCGGGCGTGTTTTTTTTAGCGTCGGTGGCGGCGATGGTGGTGGTGGCGGTGGTTGTGGTGGCGGCGGCGTTGGCTCGGCAGAGAGCAAAGAACACTTGGGGAAAACTTTGAAGAGTTGAAAAGGAAACATTTTGCGCACTTGTTATGGCATCGCAAACGCGTCCTGCGTTTCCGCCGGATGTGTTTTTTGGCATCGTTGGCGGCGATGGCGGCGGTGGTTAGTGGTGGCGGGTGGCAGTGGCTTGGCGGAGAGTAAAGAACACATGGGGAAAACTTTGAAGAGTTGAGAAGAAAACACTTTGCGCACTTGTTATGGCATTGCAAACACGTCCCGAGTTCTGCCGGATTCATTTTTGGCATCGGTGGTGGCGATGGTGGTGGGTGTGGTTGTGGCGGCGACGGCACGACAGGGAGCAGAAAGCTTTGAAGAGTTGAGAAGAAAGCACTTTGCAAACTTGTTATGGCATCGCAAAAGCGCCCGCATTCTGCCGGGCGTGTTTTTTTTTAGCGTCGGTGGCGGCGATGGTGGTGGTGGCGGCGGTGGTTGTGGTGGCGGCGGCGTTTTGGCTCGGCGGAGAGCAAAGAACACTTGGGGTAAACTTTGAAGAGTTGAAAAGGAAACATGGCATCGCAAACGTGTCCTGCGTTCTGCCGGCCGCGTTTTTTGGCATTGGTGGTGGCGGCGGCGGTGGCTCGGCGGAAAGCAAAGAACACTTGGGGAAAACTAGGAAGAGTTAAGAGGGTAACACTTTGCACACTTGTTATGGCATGGCAAACGCGCCCTGCGTTCTGCTGGATGCGTTTTTTGGCGGCGGCGGTGGTTGTGGGCGGCGGCGGTGGCTCGACGGAGAGCAAATGAACACTTGGGGAAAACTTTGAAGAGTTGAGAAGGAAACACTTTGCGCACTTGTATCAGTTTACAGAAGAACATGTGCTTTGTGTCACGGCGCCGGATTTTACTTTTTTTCTTTTATTTGCCAGAAAAGACGGATTTGAGTCGTCGGTTTATTTATACAGACAAAGGGCGGCGGGGAGGAGGAGGAGGAGGAGGGGAGCCCGCTGCTCCTCGCTCACATCCCTCTGCATTCCTTCAATGGGGTTGCTGGGTCTCTATAGTCCGGGCTCCACCACCGGCCGCCTGCAGAACAGCAGCAGCTTAACGATCGTCTTCAACAAAATCCTAACCCTCCCGGATGCACGCGGGACGCACAACTCAACACTCTTACAGGCGTTTGGCGTTTTTCTTCCAGCCTGTAAACGCACCTCTATGTTCGCCTTGGTGTATTAGAAGAGGAGCGTTTAGAGGCGAAAAAAAAAAAAAAAAAAAGCATCACCACAAAAATAAAAAGTGAACGAGCCCGCATGCAAACGCGTTGAAGCGCTAGGCGTGTTTAGCGCTTGAGCGTTTAATCATTCCATTGGCCGGAAAAAAAAAATATTCTGCCCAATGGAATCAATGAACGCGCTTGATGCAAAAGACAATAAAAAAATAAAATTTAAGAAAAAATAAAATAAAATTGTAATAAAATAAAATAAAATGAAAAAAAAAATAAAAAAAAAATACTGACACATGTGTCACTGTTAAATTGTAAAAAATAAATAAAACAAACACTGACACCGACCACTTACCCCCACAACAACAACAACAAAAAGAAAGCATTGTAAACAAATAATAGAAAACAAATTGTAAAAAAAAATTATAAAACAAAAATTGTAAAAAAAAAAAATGTAGAAAATGACATTTAAAAAAATAAAAATAAAATTAACATAAAAAACTACTAACACATGTGTCACTGTCACATGAAATACAAAAAGTTAAATTGTAAAAAAAAAACTGACACCATGCAAAAAAAAAGAAAGCATTGTAAACAAATAACAGAAAAAAAAATTGTAAAAAATAATAAAACAAAATGTAAAAAAAAATTGTAAAAATAAATGGTAAAAAAATTCAAATAAAATTAAACTAAAAATAAAAGAAATACTGACACATGTGTCACTGTCACATGACATTACTCGGTCTTAAAAAAGTGGAAAAGGTGCAACCCTAGATCCTGCCATGACAACTGTCCCCCCATTGTGCTCCTGTGCTGTCCCCCCATTGTGCTCCTGTGCTGTACCCCCATTGTGCTCCTGTGCTGTCCCCCCATTGTGCTCCTGTACTGAACCCCCATTGTGCTCCTGGGCTGAACCCCCATTGTGCTCCTGTGCTGTCCCCCCATTGTGCTCCTGTGCTGTCCCCCCATTGTGCTCCTGTGCTGTCCCCCCATTGTGCTCCTGCGCTGTCCCCCCATTGTGCTCCTGTGCTGTCCCCTTATTGTGCTCCTGTACTGAACCCCCATTGTGCTCCTGGGCTGAACCCCCATTGTGCTCCTGTGCTGTCCCCCCATTGTGCTTCTGTGCTGTCCCCCCATTGTGCTCCTGTGCAGTCCCCCCATTGTGCTCCTGTGCTTAACCTCCATTGTACTCCTGTGCTGTCCCCCCATTGTGCTCCTGTGCTGTCCCCCCATTGTGCTTCTGTGCTGTCCCCCCATTGTGCTCCTGTGCTGTCCCCCCATTGTGCTCCTGTGCTGTCCCCCCATTGTGCTTCTGTGCTGTCCCCCCATTGTGCTCCTGTGCTGTCCCCCCATTGTGCTTCTGTGCTGTCCCCCCATTGTACTCCTGTGCTGTCCCCCCATTGTACTCCTGTGCTGTCCCCCCATTGTGCTCCTGTGCTGTCCCCCCATTGTGCTCCTGTGCTGTCCCCCCATTGTACTCCTGTGCTGTCCCCCCATTGTGCTCCTGTGCAGTCCCCCCAATGTGCTCCTGTGCTATCCCCCCCATTGTGCTCCTGTGCTGTCTCCCCATTGTGCTCCTGTGCTGTCCCCCCATTGTGCTTCTGTGCTGTCCCCCCATTGTACTCCTGTGCTGTCCCCCCATTGTGCTCCTGTGCTGTGCTCCTGTGCTGTCCCCCCATTGTGCTCCTGGGCTGAACCCCCATTGTGCTCCTGTGCTGTCCCCCCATTGTGCTTCTGTGCTGTCCCCCCATTGTGCTCCTGTGCAGTCCCCCCATTGTGCTCCTGTGCTTAACCTCCATTGTACTCCTGTGCTGTCCCCCCATTGTGCTCCTGTGCTGTCCCCCCATTGTGCTTCTGTGCTGTCCCCCCATTGTGCTCCTGTGCTGTCCCCCCATTGTGCTCCTGTGCTGTCCCCCCATTGTGCTTCTGTGCTGTCCCCCCATTGTACTCCTGTGCTGTCCCCCCATTGTACTCCTGTGCTGTCCCCCCATTGTGCTCCTGTGCTGTCCCCCCATTGTGCTCCTGTGCTGTCCCCCCATTGTGCTCCTGTGCTGTCCCCCCATTGTGCTCCTGTGCTGTCCCCCCATTGTGCTCCTGTGCTGTCCCCCCATTGTAATCCTGTGCTGTCCCCCCATTGTGCTCCTGTGCAGTCCCCCCAATGTGCTCCTGTGCTATCCCCCCATTGTGCTCCTGTGCTGTCCCCCCATTGTACTCCTGTGCTGTCCCCCCATTGTGCTCCTGTGCTGTGCTCCTGTGCTGTCCCCCCATTGTGCTCCTGGGCTGAACCCCCATTGTGCTCCTGTGCTGTCCCCCCATTGTGCTCCTGTGCTGTCCCCCCATTGTGCTCCTGTGCTGTCCCCCCATTGTGCTCCTGTGCTGAATCCCCATTGTGCTCCTGTGCTGTCCCCCCATTGTGCTCCTGTGCTGTCCCACCATTATGCTCCTGTGCTGTCCCCCCATTGTGCTTCTGCGCTGTCCCCCCAATGTGCTCCTGTGCTGTCCCCCCATTGTACTCCTGTGCTGTCCCCCCATTGTGCTCCTGTGCAGTCCCCCCATTGTGCTCCTGTGCTGTCCCCCCCATTGTACTCCTGTGCTGTCCCCCCATTGTGCTCCTGTGCTGTCCCCCCATTGTGCTCATGTGCTGTCCCCCCATTGTGCTCCTGTGCTGTCCCCCCATTGTACTCCTGTGCTGTCCCCCCATTGTGCTCCTGTGCTGTCCCCCCATTGTGCTCCTGTGCTGTCCCCCTATTGTGCTCCTGTGCTGTCCCCCCATTGTGCTCCTGTGCTGTCCCCCCATTGTGCTCCTGTGCTGTCCCCCCATTGTGCTCCTGTGCTGTCCCCCCATTGTGCTCCTGTGCTGTCCCCCCATTGTACTCCTGTGCTGTCCCCCCATTGTGCTCCTGTGCTGTCCCCCCATTGTGCTCCTGTGCTGTCCCCCTATTGTGCTCCTGTGCTGTCCCCCCATTGTACTCCTGTGCTGTCCCCCCATTGTGCTCCTGTGCTGTCCCCCCATTGTGCTCCTGTGCTGAACCTCCATTGTACTCCTGTGCTGTCCCCCCATTGTGCTCCTGTGCTGTCCCCCCATTGTGCTCCTGTGCAGTCCCCCCATTGTGCTCCTGTGCTGAACCTCCATTGTACTCCTGTGCTGTCCCCCCATTGTGCTCCTGTGCTGTCCCCCCATTGTGCTCCTGTGCTGTCCCCCCATTGTGCTCCTGTGCTGTCCCCCCATTGTGCTCCTGTGCTGTCCCACCATTATGCTCCTGTGCTGTCCCCCCATTGTGCTCCTGTGCTGTCCCCCCATTGTGCTTCTGTGCTGTCCCCCCATTGTACTCCTGTGCTGTCCCCCCATTGTACTCCTGTGCTGTCCCCCCATTGTGCTCCTGTGCTGTCCCCCCATTGTGCTCCTGTGCTGTCCCCCCATTGTACTCCTGTGCTGTCCCCCCATTGTGCTCCTGTGCAGTCCCCCCATTGTGCTCCTGTGCTATCCCCCCCATTGTGCTCCTGTGCTGTCCCCGCTCTGTACTCCTGTGCTGTCCCCCCATTGTGCTCCTGTGCTGTCCCCCCATTGTGCTCCTGTGCTGTCCCCCCCATTGTGCTCCTGTGCTGTCCCCCCATTGTGCTCCTGTGCTGTCCCCCCATTGTGCTCCTGTGCTGTCCCCCCATTGTGCTCCTGTGCTGTCCCCCCATTGTACTCCTGTGTTGTACATATGCCGGCACACACTGTGCAGCCATGGTCCACCCTGCTCATCACCAAGATGCCCCATGACCCGTCACGATCCTCATCACCTATACAGGGAAGCTCGTTCCGATGCACCACTTTTTTTGGGGGAGGGGGAAGAGTTCGTAAAACTGAAATACCATCCCGAATAATGAACTTATCTGGAAAATTCTTCTGAAAAGCGCGGTTAATGAGCAGCACATTAGCCTGTGCGCAGTCATTGAGAGCCCAAGGTAATTAACATTTAAGAGAAGGGGCCTAAGCAAGCTGCCGACGCGCTCCGCAATTAAAGAGCGCAGTTCATCAAAGATTCCGCGCTAATTGTTCATTAATATATATTATTTTGTCTGTTAATGTGGAGACTTTTTTTTTCTTTTTTTTGAGTGTTTCCAAACAAAGGAGCCGATTCTCATGTTTAACGTAAAGATTTAGCGGTCGTCTCGCCGCTGTAATATTAAGGGGCATATTTATAGGAATATTCTAATTACTGCGTGCGTTTACAGCGGCCTCATAACATAGACCCCTCCCCCACGCCCCGGTGTACGGAAAAACAACAAGAAAAGTAAAACTTTCCCAGCTCATGGGGTGGGGGGCCCTCTTTTGCCTGAAGGCTGGATTCACGACTGCGCCACGCAATTTGCCCTGCATGTTTCAGCGTTATTGACGCATTTTTCGTGGGACGGTCCCTTGACTTTAATAGGATGCTTGTTGCATGAAAAATGTGCCAAAGAAGCTCATGTACCAAATGTTGTCACTGAGCCAGTCGCATTTCGGCAACGGCCATTTTGTCACGTAACAAATGCGCCAAAATTGCACCGCGGTTCGGGTGCCATTAAGAAATGTTGAAAATTTTAGGCAATTCTGCTGACAGGGTGGCTATGTTCCTACATACAGTGGGACCAAGACAGGGTGGCTACATTCCCACATACAGTGGGATCAAGACAGGGTGGCTACATTCCTACATACAGTGGGACCAAGGTAGGGTGGCTACATTCCTACATACAGTGGGACCAAGACATAATGGCTATGTTCCTACACACAGTGGGACCAAGACATGGTGGCTACATTCCTACATACAGTGGGACCAAGACATAATGGCTATGTTCCTACACACAGTGGGACCAAGACATGGTGGCTACGTTCCTACATACAGTGGGACCAAGACATAATGGCTATGTTCCTACACACAGTGGGACCAAGACATGGTGGCTACGTTCCTACATACAGTGGGACCAAGACAGGGTGGCTATGTTCCTACACACTGTGGGACCAAGACATGGTGGCTACGTTCCTACATAAAGTGGGATCAAGACAGGGTGGCTACATTCCTACATACAGTGGGACCAAGACATGGTGGCTACATTCCTACATACAGTGGGACCACAACATGGTGGCTATGTTCCTACACACAGTTGGACCAAAACAGGGTGGCTACACTCCTACATACAGTGGGACCAAGGTAGGTGGCTATGTTCCTACATACAGTGGGACCAAGACAGGGTGGCTACGTTCCTACATACAGTGGGACCAATACATGGTGGCTTTGTTCCTACATACAGTGGGACCAAGACAGGGTGGCTATGTTCCTACACACAGTGGGACCAAGACATGGTGGCTACGTTCCTACATACAGTGGGACCAATACATGGTGGCTTTGTTCCTACATACAGTGGAACCAAGACAGGGTGGCTATGTTCCTACACACAGTGGGACCAAGACATGGTGGCTACGTTCCTACATACAGTGGGACCAAGACAGGATGGCTATGTTCCTACATACAGTGGGACCAAGACATGGTGGCTATGTTCCTACATACAGTGGGACCAAGACATGGTGGCTACGTTCCTACATACAGTGGGACCAAGACATGGTGGCTACGTTCCTACATACAGTGGGACCAAGACAGGATGGCTATGTTCCTACATACAGTGGGACCAAGACATGGTGGCTACGTTCCTACATACAGTGGGACCAAGACATGGTGGCTACGTTCCTACACACAGTGGGACCAACACAGGGTGGCTATGTTCCTACACACAGTGGGAGCAAGACATGGTGGCTACGTTCCTACATACAGTGGGACCAAGACATGGTGGCTACGTTCCTACATACAGTGGGACCAAGACATGGTGGCTACGTTCCTACACACAGTGGGACCAACACAGGGTGGCTATGTTCCTACACACAGTGGGAGCAAGACATGGTGGCTACTTTCCTACATACAGTGGGACCAAGGTAGGGTGGCTATGTTCCTACATACAGTGGGACCAAGACAGGATGGCTATGTTCCTACACACAGTGGGACCTAGACATGGTGGCTACGTTCCTACATACAGTGGGACCAAGACATGGTGGCTACGTTCCTACATACAGTGGGACCAAGACAGGATGGCTATGTTCCTACACACAGTGGGACCTAGACATGGTGGCTACGTTCCTACATACAGTGGGACCAAGACATGGTGGCTACGTTCCTACATACAGTGGGACCAAGACATGGTGGCTACGTTCCTACACACAGTGGGACCTAGACATGGTGGCTACGTTCCTACATACAGTGGGACCAAGACATGGTGGCTACGTTCCTACACACAGTGGGACCTAGACATGCACCCTGTCTTGGTCCCACTGTTTGTTGGAACGTAGCCACCATGTCTAGGTCTCACTGTATGTAGGGTGGATACTTTTCTTCATACAATGGGACCAAGACAGGGTGGCTACGCTCCTAGAGTGGGACCAAGGCATGGTGGCTACATTCATTTATACAGTGGAAGCATTAATTGCTGGACATCCCTCCATATAGGTTGATTTGTGTGAGCATGCATACTCAATACATTATTATGTTATTGTTTGCTATAAACATATTTTTGTTCTGTTTATTAATATATGTGTTATTTTATATAGCTTGCTCTCTTCATTTGTCGGGGTCCTGAAGAAGCCAAAAATTTGGCGAAACGCGTTGACCTTACAGACACTGGACGAGTGTTCTCCATTTTTTATTGGACTTCCATCATCTCACTCTGTATATGGGGTTCACTGAGCTCTCAGAGCTATTTAGATATACAGAGGACATTGACCCCCCGATATGTATGGGGAGCATATTTATGTTTTTATCTTTTTTTTTTATATTGTACAATAAAGATGGTGTTTTATGTATTTCTATTGGTCTCTTGTGCTGTGCCGCGATCGTCTGTTTTAACTGGATCTATTTGTTACCTTTTGCTTTTGTATTTCATTTGATAAAGTGCTGTGTTTATTAGGAATAAAATACTGTTTTTACCAATTTTTTATTTATTTTTTTGCATCTTAATGCTGCTGATCTCCTGCAGCCTCTTTCAGTCATTGCTCTGGGCCGGCTTGCCAAGGCCTCATTCACCTGGGTGGCAAGCTTACTGGTGGTGCGCGCACGTGCACCCCTACCTAGAAATGCTGGATCACGTTAATGCACGTGATCACGTGGCGCTTTGCTGACTTACCTGTGTTCATCTGTGTCACCTGCGTCTTCACCTGTGCTGACTAACCTGTGTATGAAAGATGTATACACTTACTGATGATCACAGCACAGATGGGGCAGTGCGCGCATGCGCACCCTCTAACTGGAAATGCCAGATCACGTACATGTACGAGATCCGGCGCAGTAAAAACCAAGTGCTAAGCATTTGGAGCTTTGCTGACTTACCTGTGTTCACCTGTGTCTTCACCTGTACGGCCTAACATGGGTAAAAAAGATTCACACACTAACCTATTATCACACCACAGAGGGGTGGCGCGCACGTGCGTGCCCCCTACTTAAAAATGCAGAATCACGTACATGTACGATTTTGAGTGCAGCTGCAGTAATAAGGCAGTGGGTGGTCCGCAAGTGGGTCACGTGGCATGGAACTACGCCTCTACTCTCCACCAGGGGGCCCATGTGACAACACAGAAGCACAATTTGGAGACAAGGACTAAACGTTGTCACCCCATAACAGGAAGTGCCTGAATAGGAACATTTATGGGATTATTTTAATCAAAGCTGCAGATTATTTTTTTTTTTTAAGTTTTAAATGGCAAAAACATGTTATAGCTTCTATTAGGCTTGAGTAGCAGAATGGGTGACAATATAATATCCGGCGCCTCATCCCTACTGAACTGAAAATGACAGCAACAGGATGATTGGGATTATAGCGGTGCCCACAATGAGAAAAGATACATTTTATCAAAATAGAAAGTTTATTCGTATAAAATTAAAACAAATATATTCATATTAATGGTCATTGGTGTTCGTATATAGAAAATTGATCAGTCCCAACGTGTTTCGCCAACATTGGCTTCTTCAGGGAGGCTTCTAAGGACCACCAATTTTTCATAAAGCTCTAAGAAAGATCACATACATAATCAATAGTTATTCATAACATCACAAAGAGCTTATTGTCCTAAAACCATTGTTCATTCTGGCCATTCCCTTCATAAACTCGCCCAGAGAGAGAGAGACATCTGTTAGAGCTTATACAAGATATTGGGTTTGCAACTACTTAAAAAAAAAATCACAAAATGTATTTTTAAATAAAGACAAGCGAGGGAGTCTTCTCCATACTAAGGAAAAAGCAGTCCACTGCATGGCACAGTGCTGTCAGTCTAACACTGGAAGCATGCTGACAGGAGGAGAGCAGAGTCAGCAGTCTGGCGGCGTCTTCTTCAGTATGGTGACGCCTCTTCATTGCCCTATCGGCAAACTGGAGGAGAGTCGGTGACCAGGCCGTATAGCTTCACCGCAGTGCAGAAAGGTGAAGTCACGACTTGACTGTGTTGTCTGGTAGGAGTGTCCCGTCATTACAAGACCTGCTGAACAGAATTAGATCTTTTATAGGTAAGCCTAGTTGTATGCATTGAGCTTTAACAGTGTAGATTTCCATACAGGAAGGCAAAAAAATAAAAAAAATGGTGGATGGTCAAATGAATGCAAAAAGTGAAGAAAGTGCTACATTGTTTTCAAAAGTTCCCCAAAAGTTTAGAACCGGCCTGTGAAGAGGCGCGCTAATAATCTATTACCCACTTGCCGCCAAAAATCGCGTACCTGGTACGTCATAATTGGACTTCAAGTAGTTATACCGTAGCTGTAGGCATCATTCCCGGTACAGCGGAACCTCGGATTGCGAGTAACGCGGCAAACAAGCGTTTCGCAATACGAGAGCTGTGTAGTTTTAAAAAATGCGTAACTCGGATTGCGAGTGTTGTCTCGCAAAACGAGCAGGATTCGGGCCAAATCGGTGTGCAGTACCGCTTTTGGCCTGAGGTAGGGAGGGGGGGGCGCCAGAGCTAAGCAGAGCCGGACGTCGCCGATCACAGACGATCGGCGCCGTTCAGAAATGCACGGAAAGGCCCGAGGACAGCACGGCTGACCTCGGCAAAGATGTCTTTCCGAGGTTTGCCGAGGTCAGCTATGAGTAAACAGTGAAGTTAGTGTGAAACGCGTCAGCTGTTCTAGGTTCCGTTGCTGTGACTTGTAGTGCCTGTTTCAAGTTTTTTACATTAAAGTTACGTTGGATTGGAGTGCGGCTGTCCTGATCATCTTTTGTTCTTTCTTGTCAGCCGAAGTGTCCTCGGGCCTTTTCGGCCGTTTCCGAGGCTCCCCGGCGCCCCCCACATCTGGTCACATGCGGTAGTGCATGCCATTGAAGTCAATGCGGAACAAATTATTTTTGTTTCCATTGACTTCAATGGGGAAACTCGCTTTGATATGCGAGTGCTTTGGATTACGAGCGTTCTCCTGGAACGGATTATTCTCATAATCCGAGGTTCCACTGTATATTCTTTTAGAGCCGGCGGTCGGCTCTCTTGTAATAGCAATCGGAGCGGCTAACTAGCTGCTGGATTGCTATGACAAGCAGCAGGAGAGGACATCCCCCCCCCACCTCCTGCCACCTTCCACGGCTTGCTTAGGCTCTCTAGCCCCACCCAGGAAACCCAAGCGACTAAGTGGTGCATCCGCTGGCTGGCAGGACAACCGAACAAAGCTTTGATGGGCAGTTTATTATAGTAACCTGGAAGAGATCACTTCCGGTGTCAATGGCGCCGTTTTCAAAAAGTCTAAACCACTAGAAAACTTCAATTTTTTTTTTTTAATGCTTTGAAATGCAGAGACGTAATTTCTGACGAAACACGTAGAGGGAGCTACAATACGGTCCTATAGGCCCCAGATCCCTCCATAAAGAGTACCTGTCATGTGCCTATTGCTGACACAAGGATGTTTACAGGTGATAAAAAAAGTAATGAAATTAAAGGAACAGTGTAAAGATAAAAATATCAAATGAATTAATAATTACAAATGTAAAGTGCCTCTCCCCCCATGCTAGTGTGCAAAGGCGAGTGCGCACGCAAACAGCGATCGCCCCACACATGTGAGGTATCGCCGCGAACATCAGATCATGGGCAGTAACTCTAGCACCAGACCTCCTCTGTACATCTAAAGCGGTGACCTGTAAATGCTTTTAAAACATCACCTATGGATAATAATTTACACATTTAGAAGCAGATCCACGTACATCGGCGCATTTTTGCGTCGGGCGTAGCGTATCTAAGATACACTACGCCGCCGTAACTTACTTTTTTTTTGGAATCCTCGAAGAATTTGCGCCGTAAGTTACGGCGGCGTAGTGTATCTTTGGCAGCATAAGGGCGCGCAATTCAAATGGATGTGATGGGGGCGTGTGTTATGTAAATACGTCTTGACCCGACGTAAACAACGTTTTTTTTTTAACGGCGCATGTGCCGTCCGTGGGGGTATCCCAGTGCGCATGCTCGTAATTAAACTGGAACAAGCCAATGCTTACGACGGTGACGTCATTCTACGCAAATCCCTATTCACGAACGACTTACGCAAACGACGTGAAAAATTCAAAATTCGACGCGGGAACGACAGCCATACTTAACATTGAGTACGCCTCATAATAGCAGGGGTAACTATACGCCGGAAAAAGCCGAACGCAAACGACGTAAAAAAATGCGCCGGCCGGACGTACCGTCGTGGATCGCCGTAACTAGCTAATTTGCATACTCGACGCGGAATTCGACGGAAACGCCACCTAGCGGCCGGCGGAAAAAAAATGCACCTAAGATCCGACGGCGTACTAAGACGTACGCCTGTCGGATCGATCCCAGATGCTGTTGTATCTTGTTTTGTAGATACAAAACAAAGATACGATGCGGGAACTTTAAAATTACGCGGCGTATCAATAGATACGCCGGCGTAATTCTTCTGTGGATCTGCCACTTACTCTGTTTGTCACTGTTGTGAGGTGGCGCGCAATTTTAAAGCGTGACATGCTTCGTATCTTTTTACTCGGCGTAACTTCATCTTTTTTATATTTTAGAAAAAAAATAAGTTATTTGTTGTGTTTTTAATTATTTTTTTGCATTTAAATAAAAAAAAAGTGAAATTTCCCCCAAAAATTACATTTGAAAAAAAAAAAAACGATGCGCAAATATCCTGTGACACATAAAAATTGCAAAACCCACCAATTTATTCTCTAGGGCCTCTGCATAAAAAAACATATATATAGTGGGCCAGATTCACAGAAGAAGTACGCCGGAGAATCTGCTGATACTCCGGCGTACTTTCAAATTTGCCGCGTCGTATCTTTATTTGTAATTCACAAACAAGATACGACGGCATTTGGCTAAGATCCGACAGGCGTACGCCTTCGGATCTTAGGATGCAATACTTTGGCGACCGCTGGGTGGAGTTTGCGTCGTTTTCCAGCGTTGGGTATGCAAATTAGCTGTTTACGGCGATCCACGAAGGTACGCACGTTCGTCGCATTCTCTTACGTCGTCGCTAGTCGGTTTTTCCCGTCGCAATCTTAAGCCTGCTATTTTATGGCTTAGATTTAGACCAGCCATGTTAAAGTATGGCCGTCGTTCCCGCGTCGAATTTCACTTTTTTTTTTTTTGGCGTAAGACGTCCGGGAATACGAAAGAACGTTACGCACGTCGCCGTTCAAAAAACATGTCGGGGCGCCGTAATTTCGCGCAAAGCACGGCGGGAAATTTTCACACTAAGCAGGCGCAGAACGTTCGGCGCGGGAGCGTGCCTAATTTAAATGGTACACGCCCCATTTGAATTAGGCGGGCTTGCGCCGGACGGCTTTACGTTACACCGCCGTAAGTTTACACGCAAGTGCTTGGTGAATCAGGCACTTACGACGAAAACTTGCGGCGGAGTAACGTAAAGGGGATACGTTACGCCGCCGTAATTGTTCGTGAATCTGGCCCATAGAGTGTTTGGGGGTTCTGAGTAATTTTCTAGGGAAATAAAAAACAACCTGATTGTTACAGGTAAACAAAAAGTGCCAGAAAAAGGCCGGTCTTCAAGTGGTTACAGTTGTAAAAAGCCTTGATTATCACCAACAAGGTATAAAGGCGTTTGCAGCAGCGTAGGAATCATCATCAGATATTCAAAAAAAAATGATTATTTTTCCACTGCTAGTTACTCAGCAAGGCAGCAAAAGTAAAAATAAAAAAAAAAGCATTTTTTTATTTAGATTTTATTGTCACGCACAACATTTTTGATTCTTCTTTACCTGTGACTAATTCCCTTTAGGTCCACCATGCGAGGAGCCGCGGTGCGCTCAGATGGCACCCTTCAGCAGCGCTGTCCCTGGAATTTATAACACTGGGGTGGCATGGAATGCAATCCTCATTAAGTGAAGATTCCCATGTACTGTGTTGCGCCGCTGCTGTTTTATGCAGCAGCTGACCAATAAAAAAGCATTGTGTACATGTATGCCATCACCTTATTTAAATGAGGAAATGCGATGAATAATTAATGTCATATATTATGTACGGCCTGTACACTCCTGAGTGTGCCCATAAACCAGCAGCCCAGACACCTGCCTTCTAAGACCACATTATAGGCAATTCATTATTTCCAGGGGGGAGGGGAGCAATATCCAATGCTTGATTGTAATTATAACATTTAAATATTTTATTATGTACAACAAATAGGATTAATTCTTAATAGAGGGGACGTGTCTATATTAAAGGGGGGGGGTCTCTTTGCAGCAATTAAATCACAATTTAAGAGACATTAGTCTTTAGATGTCTTAGGAATGATGTGCTCTGTTATATATAGACATTGTAAATCTTTAAAAAGATACAATGTAATTCTTTTCTTTTTTCTTGAGAAAATATTGATCTTTGTCATCAGAAGGGGTTGATCAAAGTGTATTATATATATTATTTGTATTATTAAATATTATATTATGTTATACATATCATTTTATTATTATTTTTTCAGGTTGCTAATATTTATCCTCTTTTATATATATGTATATATATATATATATATATATATATATATATATATATATATATATATATATATACCCATAAAAAATAGGGTTTGACCCTTTTTTCTGCTAGGCCAATCTTAACTATGGTTTAATGCGAGGAGGAATATTAAGCATTGAATCAAGCTCAATACATATATATATATATATATATATATATATATATATATATATATATATATATATATATATTATAACCCAAACCCATAAAAAATAGGTATATATTTTATTTAATATTGTATATTTTAATATAATATGTATTTATTTTTAAATATTTATCATTTTTATATATATATATATACATACATATATATATATATATATATATATATATATATATATATATATATATACATATATATATATATATATAAAAGATTAAAAGATATTAAAAGATATTAAAGAAAATAAATAATAATAATTATATAAATATTATATATATATATATATATATATATATATATATATATATATATATATATATATATATATATATATATAAACATAAACCCTTAAAAAAAATAGGGTTTCCCCCCTTTTTTCTGCTAGGCCAAACTTAACTATGGTTTAATACGAGGAGGAATATTAAGCATTGGATCAAGCTCAATATATGTATATATCTTATAACCCAAACCCTTAAAAAATAGGTATATATATTATTTAATATTATATTTTTTAATATAATATGTATTTATTTTTTAATATTTATCATTTATATATATATATATATATATATATATATATATATATATATATATATATATATATATATATATATACCGGTATATATATATATATATATATATATATATATATATATATATATATATATATATATATACATAAACCTTTAAAAAAATAGGGTTTCCCCCTTTTTTCAGCTAGGCCAAACTTAACTATGGTTTAATAGGAATCAAGCTCAATAAATGTATATATTTTATAACCTAAACCCTTAAAAAATAGGTATGTATATATATATATATATATATATATATATATATATATATAATATTTCTGTTATTTAATATTAGATTTTTTTATATATTATATATATATTTTTATTATTAATCAGTTTTATCACATATATAGATAGATAGATAGATAGATAGATAGATAGATAGATAGATAGATAGATAGATAGATAGATAGATAGATAGATAGATAGATAGATAGATAGATAGATAGAAATGTAAACCCTTAAGAAAATAGTTTTTCACCTTTTTTTCTGCTAGGCCAAATTAATACGAGTTGGAATATTGAGCATTGAATCAAGCTCAATATATGTATATATTTTATAGCCTAAATCCTTAAAAAATAGGTATATATATATTACTTCTTTTAGTATATAGTAATTCTATATTTTTAATATATTATTTATTCATTTTTAAAATATTTATCATTATTATTAAATATATATATATATATATATATATATATATATATATATATATATATATATATATATATATATATATATATATATATATATATATACATTCATTCATACATAATCTGTGTATATATATTTTGGGTTTTCCTCCTATTTTATGCTAGGCCAAACTTAACTACGGTCTAATACAAGGAGGAATATTAAGCACCGAGTCAAGCTCAATATATGTATATATTTTAGAACATAAACCCTTAAAAAATAGGTATATATATTATCTATATTAATTAATTATTATTATTTATTTTCTTTAATATTTATCA
>NC_053499.1:155340304-155362804 GCF_905171775.1 Rana temporaria | reverse complement strand
AAATATTATTTCCATCGATCCTCCTATTAGAAATAAAATAAAACAGTCAAGGTTTCAAACCTCACTTTGCAACATAAATTTTCGTATTTCTTCCAAAGCAAATGGGCGATTAATTCAATTTTTTTGCATGTTTTTTAGCAGCTGATAAGTTGATTAAAACTTTTTATTTTTTTCTCTCCAAGATCTTCAAAAACGATGTAGAGCAGAAAATAGAATAAAACTGTTACAGGGCAATTTATTATCAATAAAATATATTCATAGCAGTCTATTTAATTACCATTTCATAGTCCCTTTGAAAGTTGCTTGTGATCGTTTTGGTGAATTGTATTTACAGGACAAATTAAGTTAAAAATATTATGATAATATATATATATATATATATATATATATATATATATATATATATATATATATATATATATATATATATATATATATATATACATATATATATATATATACATATATATATATATACATATATATATATATATATATATATATATATATATATATATATATATATATATATATATATATATATATATATATATAGATATATAGATATATATATATATCTCTATATATTTTTTTTTAATGATAAATCTAACGGTAAATTTGGGACACAGATTGTTTGTGTGGCTTCCACGTTGTCTCAGACCTACAGATTAATGATAAATCAATACAAAACCTTTCTTTAAAATTGCTGCAGACCTACCTCTATCATTTGCAATGCAGGTTGGTAGCATAAAACAATATATTACTCAGATTTGCAAAATGATTGATAATTAAAAAATAAATACAAATCAACGTGCAAAAAGCAATAAGGGTGCATGGCAAAATTATAATTAAAAAATAAATAAAAATCAACGTGCAATAAGGGTGCATGGCAAAATTATAAATAAAAAATAAATAAAAATCAACGTGCAAAAAGCAATAAGGGTGCATGGCAAAATTATAAATAAAAAATAAATAAAAATCAACGTGCAATAAGGGTGCATAGCAAAATCATAATTAAAAATAAAAAATAAAAATCAACGTGCAAAAAGCAATAAGGGTGCATGGCAAAATTATAAAAAATAAATAAAAATCAACGTGCAAAAAGCAATAAGGGTGCATTGAAAAATTATAACTAAAAAAATAAATAAAAATCAATGTGCAAAAAGCAATAGGGGTGCATGGCAAAAAAATGTATAAAATAAAAAAAAATGTATAAAATTACCAAAAAAAAAATAATAATAATAAAACTGAGCAAAATGTTATATACATTTTATATATAGCATCAGCTAATTGATTTTTACATTTTCATTTCTATAAAGAAGTATAATGCATTTTTATTACCTTATTATATCTGAATTCTAGGTGAGGCATCAAATTAAGCCCAAACGTTGCCCTGCAATGCATAAATCTGTGCAACACTAACCTAAAAGACGGTTTTGTACGTCTGAGCACATTCTGACCCTTCCCACCCCCCCAAAAAAAAAAAAAAAAAACTAATTCAATATAAAATAGATGATGATTATTCAGATCAATGGAACCCCCACACCATTTTCTGCTTCATAAAGTACTTTATTTACTCGAGCAAAAAGCTAAAAGGTTCTTAAAAAAATACATTCCAGCCTGTGACAGCATGTTACCATTGGCTGGGTATTGACAGAATATATACATAAAAAAGCACACTAAACATTTAAATGCATTTTTTTTGGAGGGGGGGGGGGTTAATGATGTTGACAGACAAATTGAAACAATTAAAAAATATATATATATATATATATATATATATATATATATATATATATCTATATCTATATATATATATATATATATATATCTATATATATATATATATATCTATATCTATATATATATATATATATATATATATATATATATATATATATATATATATATATATATATCTATCTATCTATCTATCTATCTATCTATCTATCTATATATATATATATATATATATATATAGATATATATATATATATATATATATATATATATATATATAGATGGATATATATATATATATATATATATCTATATATATATATATATATATATATATATATATATATATACAAGAAAATGTTACATAATAAAACAAGAATTGCAACATCCTGGCTAGCTGATTTTCTATCCAGATGAAACATTTAAAACAGTTTTAAATATACAATTAAATCAGCAGTTTTGGGAGCTACATAAAAGGCATTTGACTTTATCAACTTAATTAAAACATTATAAAAGCCCCCCCCTCCCACAACACATTTCTTACCTCTAAAACAAACCCATCATACAGCAACAATCAATATTCTATCATCAAATGGAGTTTAGCAAACTTTTAGCTATGTATTATGGATCCTCCAAGAAAAGGTGCAATGATTAATCATCAAAAGGAATTTTTAAGTTTATATAGAAGAAAAAATAATACAAAATATAATAAAAAATAATAAAATAAAAATAAAAAAAATAAACATAATATAATAATAATAATAAAATAATAATAATAATAATAATAATAATAATAATAATAATAAAAATGTGGAAGAATGACTCTGAATTTGCGGTGATTTATTATACATAAGAGTGAATTAGAAGACTAGGGGTGGGTATGTGTCTCTATTGTGCAATAAGGAGCTAATTTGTGGGTAAAGCCAGGTTGGTGGGCACCAGCAGCCATAGACAGAAGCTGGGTTAGAGGAGCTGTGCCCCCCCCCCTTCCCTCCCTGGAGTGGCAGTCTGTATGTGTGTGTGTGTGTGTGTGTGTGTGTGTTTGTGATGTGTGCTGCAAGCAGGATGACAGTGATGGATAGCCAATGGTAAAAGACAGACAGATGTAAGGGCGGATCTAGCAGCCAGCAATGCCAAAGAACAAGATAGGAGAAGAGAGAGAGAGGGAGAGAGGGAGAGAGAGGAGGCAATGAGAGAGGGAGGCAAAAAAAAAAAAAGAAGAGGTTAGACTGCAAAAAAAACCCTGATTCTTAGAAAATCAGCTAATCTGACAAGCACAGTGGACCAGGGTGCACCATCTCCTGTGCACATCACCCAGCTTGTACCCACTTCTCACCCCCTGGCATCCAGCTACCAAGCAGACAAGAAGGCTCTTACCATCATCTCACCATCCTCTTGCAATTGCAGACTGCTTTTTTTTTTTTTTTTAGCTTTTTTTTTTTTTGCTTTTAAATCCCCCATTTCCTCAGCCTCTGAACTATTGTTTTTGGCAGCAGATAAGAAGATTCAAGCAGCAGCTCACAAAAGCAAATATCTATTTTTTTTTTTTTTTTTTTTGCAACTTCAAAGTCCTGACAGCAGAAGCAAAAAAAAAAAAAAAATCCTGGTTGCAAGTTGCTTTGGACAAAGCTATCATCTTGTGATATTTTTTTTTTTCCCCCTCCAGGGTCCAGGATGTGGAGAGACCATGTGCAGATTGCTGAAGATTTCTGGAAATATCCCAGGTCCTGAAGAATGGGGGTTGTAGGAGGATTTTTGATCTAGTAAGAGAGATCTTTTTTTTTGTTCTTTTTTTTTTCTTCTTTTCCTTGGCTATATCTCTTTTGCCTGCAAACTGAAAGTAAATGCAGCCCTCAGCTCCACAGATCTTGAAAGTACTGCAAGCACATTGGGATTTGCAAGAGACACTCTGATTTGCTGTAGCTGTCATGCAATATGTGTTAGCCACACAAAAGGAAGGGGGAGAGTGCAAGAGAGAGAGGGAGGAAAAAAAAAAAGTGCATTTGGCAGTCAAGTAGGTGTTTGGCAATAGCAAAGGGATCCAGGCTCAGAAAAAAAAAAGCATTGAGACACTGTATTTTTTTTTTTTAGGAGGGACTGCTCCATCCTTTAAGTCAGGAATACAGCCAGGAATGCCTAATCGAGCTCCAAACGTATCGATTAGCAGTTGTGGCTTCTGCTGGGGGCTTCCCTTGTGCTGAGCATGGACTTTAAAGTCATCCAGATATTGAGTTAAAAGGTAACATCTGGGAGTCATCTGATCTTGGACATCAAAGAAAAAACTGTGACTTTTGTCAGGACTGGTGCAACCAAGTAACCTTTTCTGGTCCAGATGCTGGAGAGTCTGATTGGACAGGATCACCACCAGAACCAGATTTTTTGATTTGATTTTTTTTTTCCGGGGGGGATTTGAGACCCAATTCGACGCCCAACAAGGAGCCAACCGGCATGGCGCTCGCCCATTGAGCTCTTCGAGACTGGAAGCAAGGTTGTCTGTCAATCATGTGTTGATTTTGGAGATTCTACCCCCCACCTTCCAAAGAACAGGAGCACAATTTATTTTTTGTAAGTACATTTCTGAACCCCCCTACCCCCCCCCTTTTTCCCTCCCACCCCCTTTCCCTTTAACCTTACCTTAACCCTTTTCAGTAAATAAAAAAGGGGGGTCACCATTCTGGTTTTGTTAGTTTGAGTTTTCGCCTTGTTGAATTTTAGATGCGACTTGGGGTGTTGGAGGGGTTGGTGGTATAGTGAGGGGGTCATATGGAGTGCAGTAGGGGGCAGGCTGGGTAAAGTGTCTCTGTGTGTGTGTGTGTGTGTGTGTGGTAGGTCTTCTAGCTACAAGCTGTGCAGTGCAAGTGGCCTGAACTTCACTCCTTAAAAAAAAAAAGACAAGGCGTGACTATGCTGGGAAGTTGTTACAGAGGCTGCTTTGACCCACTGCAAGGGTTCAAGCAGAGGACAGGGGTTAAAGGAGCCAGGCTAGAGCAGGCTGTAGTAGGGTCTGTAGCTACTGTGTCCAAGGACTGTGCTTGAAGGTTGCCACAAAAAAAAAAAGTTCAGCATATACTGGAATTAAGTTGTGAGCTGAAGAACTGCAAATCCCAGGCGTACCTTGGGAGTATAAGAAAGACATCAAGTCGTAGAGTTATGCCATAGAAAGCTGTGGAATGCCAAGTCAACCATCTGTTGTGGAACTATGCGCCCCACCATCTGTTGTGGAACTATGCGCCCCACCATGCACTGCAATTAGGAGAAATAAAAGTTGTCGCAGGCAAAGTTGGGTCTTGTGTGTCTTCAAACCCCTCACCCTGGTTGATGTTCTCAATGGAGAATGGATTTTAGGATTAATAAATGCCTTTCAGTTGGATTCATGGTTTAAAATATTTTAAAAAAAAATCCATAGTTTAGGCTTAATATAGGGAAAGTAATTTGTGCCGGTAATTTGCCATTCTTAGCGGCCTGTACTGACCCCACTGGATCTCATAACTAGACTGTCATCCATTAGCACAAGCCCATCCCTTGGCCTTTACAGAGGTCAAATGCCAAATTATGGGGCATCTAGCAGCAACATGATGGGGAACACAGCCCTGCTTGGTAATTTGCCTTTTGCTGTTCCTGCTGTTGTAAATGGCGATGTGCAATAATTACTTGCTTGTACATGGTTGGTCTGTTCCCCCCCACTAACATGCCTGTAAACACAAACATCTGCATTTCGCACCATGCAATCTTGGCCGCCCCAATCTTGAAAGCAGAATGAATGGTCCGGGTTGTGTTTTTCCGAGATGATTGCTATTGTTTCCTTTAAGATTGCCCCTGGGGGGGTTGTCTGCTCAGTGCATAAACATATGTGCTTGACCGACATGGGAGTGCATGTTTATGCACCCACCATCCTACAGAACAATGGTTCTGATTCACAATCCCATGTCTACAGGGGGGCCCCTTTTTCATTGATGCCAAGTGTAAACAAGCTGCATGCTTTTGCTTTCTGTATCCTCCGTTGCAAATGTGTGATCTGTCTTATATAAAGTTAATGAGCCATTGTGTTTTGCTAGACATGGGGCAGATAACAGTTAAAGCCACAGGGAGCTCCAGCTGCCTGGGGAACCATGAGCCTCTGTGGGAACCGCAAGTCCCAGCGAGCCCTCATGGTTTCCCCTTGGTTGGTGGTTCTTTCCCAATTCGATTCTTAAAATTGAAAAAATTTGGCAACATTTTGGCAAAAATTACCACCGAATGGGGGAACCATGAGGGCTTGCTGGGACTTGTGGTTCCCACGGATATCCTTTTGTCTGTTGCAGCTCTGGTTGAAGTGACTGGCACCCACACATGCCTATCACAGTGACCTAACAAGGCCGTACATAGACAACGATGACGCAACATGCAATAACCCCCTAGCTACATATCTTATTTCATCAGAGTAGCAAAAGGTAATTGTTGATTGGTTACTACAGGTTACCACTCAGAGTACATTACACTTGACCTTATTTAATGAGCCTCCATGTGTGCAATACCTATTCCCAAGCTTCTTGCAGCCAGTGAGGTTGTAGTGTCTCTGTAGTGTTTTTATTGACACACTACTGTCCTATCCCAGATCCTGGAAAGCGTTGGTCTGTGTCATCTTGGCTCTGTGGCTCTCACATTTCCTACAGCTTGCTCCAATCACTTCTACGGTGTCCGCCCTTGTAGTATTCTGGAGAGTTCCTAAACAGGCCAGCGAGAGCAAAACGTTGCCAAATTTTGCCAGCGAGAGCCAAATTTTGTGAGATTTTGCCAAATTTTATAAGATTTTGCCAAATCTTCACAATTTTTAAGAATCTAATTGAGAAAAAAACCACCGACCGCAAAAGGAAACAACAGTCAAAATGATTTTCCAACCTTTTGGGAATTTCTTTCCCTTGCCGGCAGTTGTTTTCAATCACTTTTATCCATGCTAATAGCGTTTTTACAGTGCTTTCGTCACCAAGGACTTTGCGAAATGCAATAAAATGTAAAAAAAAAAAAATTGTACGGGTAAATATAAATGTAGACCATCATTTATCGATTGTGGCAGGCAGAGTGACGGTGTCTTCGTGGGTAGAACTTAACGATGGGAAACCGGCAACGATCGTGAAATGGGTAGTGTTAAGGGACGAACATTTTGATGTCGCCGAGATACTGAGGAATATTAATTGACGATCAGATTCAACGTCAAGGTTACCACATCACGGAAAGAAAATAGGTGCACTTTTGCGCTTTTTGTCGAATGGACCTGTCGGTGGCGGAGGGGCATTGTCCCGGTGGGGCAGACGGTTCCCTTGTGATGTGACAGACCCCAATGTTAAAGTGACAGTCCTTTGCTCTGCGTGATGCTACCAAAGCAGACAGGTTGAGTGACAGTCCCCTGCATCAGTATGGGCTTAGTACGTGACAGCTGGCTTAGAAATGCGAGTGACAGCCCTGCTGTTGGAAGCACAAACAGTTAAAGTGACAGTCCTCGTCGCTGCATGCTCTTAGTGACAGCCTGTGTCTGCAAGCCCAGGAATGCAAGTGACAGTCCCTGCTGTTAGGAACAGGAGCATTTAAAGTGACAGCTCCTATGTCTGCCTCCTTACTAAGAGACAGTGGCATTGCACTTAGGGCAGGCATATGTGGCCCGACAGTTGGCAGCTATACGACAGAATTAGGCATCGCATGTGACGATCAGGCCTTGTAGGAGTTAACTGGAGGGAGATTAGGGACGCTACATCGGAACTGCTCCATATCTCTCGCAGAGAATTTGCAACACACACTGGAAAATCTCTGCAAGATCAAGTTCACGTTGTCACCTTTTCTATGGATTACAGGGAACAAACCTTCATCCCAACCAATATAGCACAGTCTCTATACTCTTGATCCTTTATGGTATTGAAACAATTGCAAGAAAAAGTCGGTGACACCATACATGTTGCATTTTTTTAATTTTTTTGCTTCATTTATTGATCATCTCTATACCAGTCATTAACAACTAGAGTTCCTCCAGAGGTTGTTCCTTAAGCTGCGGCTGATTGACCCCAAAAAATAGTTCCAGGACCAAGGCCACTTGGCAAAGCCAGGAGCATGACACCAATTATCTTACTTATCTGTCTCTAAGGATGGCAATCTTCCTACTGTCTCCTTAATGAATTCCAGGGGTTCCCCAAGACCTTAAATTCATTTCAAGGATTGCTTTTTAGTAAAAAAAAAAAAAAAAGGAACAATCTTTCTACTGACTCCTTGGATATTCCAGGGGTTCCCTAAGGTCTGAAGTAAATTTTCAATGGTTCCTTCTCGGTAAAGAAATGAACAATCTTCCTATTGACTCCTTATGAATTCCAGGGGTTCCCGAAGATCTAAAATTCATTTCAAGGATTGCTTTTTAGTAAAAAAAAAAAGGAACAATCTTTCTACTGACGCCTTGGATATTGCAGGGGTTCCCTAAGGTCTGAAGTAAATTTTTAAGGGTTCCTTCTCGGTAAAGAAAGGAACAATCTTCCTACTGTCTCCTTATGAATTCCAGGGCTTCCCGAAGATCTAAAATTAATGTCAAGGGTTCCTTTTGAATAAAAAAGGGAACAACGTTCCTACCTATCTTTATGAATTCCAAGGACTCCCCAAAATGTATTTCAAGTGTCCCTTTTCGGTAAAAAAAAAGAACAATCTTCCTACTGACTCCTTATGATTTCCAGCGGTTCCTCAAGACCTAAAATCAATTTTAAGGGTTGCTTTTTGGTTAAAAAAAAGGAACAATCTTCCTACTGGCTTCTTAAGAACTCCAGCGGTTCCCCAAGACCTAAAATCAATTTTAAGGGTTCTTTTTTGGGTAAAAAAAGGAACAATCTTTCTACTGACTCCTTATGTAGTCAAGGAGTTCACCAAGACCTTAAATTAATTTCAAGGGTTCCTTTTGGGGTAAAAAAAGGAACAATCTTTCTACTGACTCCTTATGAAGTCAAGGACTTCCCCAAAACCTTAAATTAATTTCAAGGGTTCCCTTTTGGGTAACACAATGAATAATTTTCCTACTGACTCCTTATAAACTACGGAGGTTTCCAAAGACCTGAAATAAATTTAAAGGGTTCCTTTTGGGTAAAAAAAAAAAGAATAATCTTCCTACTGAATCCTTATAAACTCCAGCGGTTCCCCAAGACCTGAAATTTATTTGGGTAAAAAAGGGAACAATCTTCCTACCGAATTCTTATGAACTCCAGCGGTTCCCCAAGACCTAGAATTCATTTCAAGGGTTTCATTTTGGGTAAAAAAAATAACGTTTTGAAAGGCTGATACCGCAACTGATAAAAAAAATCAATACAAATGTTAGAAAAATGACCAATAATTGCCAGCTTCTTTGAAAATAATTTTTGGCAATTTTTACGGATACGTGTGGCCTTGGGTGGGTTTCACATATTTACTTGGCGTTTTCTCTTTGATTAGGCTTAATTCACCAAAAATTTGAATCCCTATTTAAAAAAAAGTGACAGTCATTTTAAATGAAGTGTAAAAAAATAACAGTCACATGGCAAAAAAAAAAAAAAAAAGGAAGATTTTTATCCTTGCGTTAAAGCATTGCGTCTTGATCGCACGGCTAAAACGTGCACGGCGCGGACTTATTGCAGACGGTGACGCTGGCTCTAGATAATTAAGGGCGGTCTTTTCTTCAGGAAAGACTTATATATGCAGATATTTGGGTAAACATGCGCGCTCGGGAATGTTTGAACGGGGCATGCGTTTAACTATGGCGTTACCGAACACCTTGCGAAAAAACATTGAACGTGATGACTGCTGTTTCGCCAAAAAACTGGTCGACCAGAGGTGTCTGGTGCCATCTGCTGGTGCCCACCCAAAGGATTGTCACTCAAGCTTACAAGCTTTTGGGTAACAATTTTTTCATGTCTATTAATACCATGCTGCTAGATCTACGTAAAAATACACGCAGATCTAAAAAAAAAATTTTTTTTTTTTTTGCACTGAGCAGACCCCCCCCCCCCGGCCACAACCTTATTATGGAGCCTAATAGTAATGATTACCTTGGAAATTCATTTATGATAATCAGTTTTTCTTTTGGGATTGGTTGGCCAGGTGTTGCCTGCAGTGGACACAAATGCCGCCTTAGGTATTCTGTTTCTTGAGTGGCCATATGATCATCAAATTTCCAGCCTTAGACAGCTACAGATGGTCCATGTACTTGTGTTGGTCCCTGCGTTGGCAGATTGTTCCCCTTGCATGTGCATGCCGTCCGATAGTGCTGCAGTCCTTGAAGTAGCATGCCACAGGACACAGTTATAGGGCCTGTAGACACACAGGGGTTGATTTACTAAAGGCAAATAGACTAGGGTTGATTTACGAAAGGCAAATAGACTGTGCACTTTGCAAAGTTGCAGTTGCACTCTGTAGGAGCAGATGCTCCAGAGCTTACTAAATGAGCAGATGCTCTGATGACTTCCATCATCCAATCGTGTGCAAGCAAAAATGCAGCCTTTTTTTTATTTCCCTTGCATGTGATTGGGTATTCTTTCGCAAAGTGAAGCTTTTCCCTTATCATAGGTGTGCGCACAAGGGCCCAGATTCTCAACCCGAGATACAACGGCGTATCTCTGCGTTGGGCCGTCGTATCTATGCGACTGATTCTTAGAATCAGTTACGCATAGATATCCATTAGATCCGACAGGCGTAAGTCTCTTACGCCGTCGGATCTTAACTGCATTTTTTTTTTAGGCGCTTCCGTCGATTTCCGCGTCGAGTATGCAAATTAGCTAGATACGCGAATTCCTGAACGTACGCGCGTCCGACGCAGAAAAGTTACGACGTTTACGTTAGGCTTTTCCCGGCGTAAAGTTGCCCCTGGGTCTATGAGGCGCAGCCAATGTTAAGTATGGCAGCACTATCTTTTTTTTGCTATTATCCTATGGTCTGACACACCTTTCAGTGCCGCAGCTGTACGCCCTTTTCCCTTCCCCCCCCCACCCCCTTTGGTAGCGCGGTAATACCCACTCCTTCTCAATGTTATGTATGGCCGTCGTTCCCGCGTCGAAATTTTAAAAAGTTATGTCGTTTGCGTAAAGTCGTCCGCGAATGGGGTTGGGCATCATTTACGTTCAGGTCGAAACCAATGACGTCCTTGCGACGTCATTTGGAGCAATGCACACTGGGATATTTTAGGGACGGCGCATGCGCAGTTCGTTCGGCGCGGGGACGCGCTTCATTTAAATGAAACACGCCCCCTACCCGCCGAATTTGAATTTCGCCGGGTGATTTACGCTACGCCGCCACAACTTTACAGGCAAGTGCTTTGTGAATAAAGCACTTGCCTGAAAAACTTGCGGCGGTGTAATGTAAATGAGATACATTACGCCCGCACAATTTTGCGCCCATCTACGTGAATCTGGCCCAAGGTGTCCTGGGTGTGCCTGGGCACACCCTAATCACCCCATGTACATTACCATTATCTGTGTTTGCAGATTGTTCCCCTGCATGTGCATGCCTTGCGATAGCGCTGCAGTCCTTGAAGTAGCATGCCACAGGACACAGTTATAGGGCCTGTAGACACACAGGGGTTGATTTACTAAAGGCAAATAGACTGTGCACTTTGCAAAGTTGCACTCTGTAGGAGCAGATGCTCCAGAGCTTAGTAAATGAGCAGATGCTCTGATGACTTCCATCGCCCAATCATGTGCCAGCAAAACATGCTGTTTTTTATTTTATTTCCCTTGCACGTGATTGGGTATTCTTTCGCAAAGTGAAGCTTTTCCCTTATCATAGGTGTGCGCACAAGGTGTGCTGGGTGTGCCTGGTCACACCCTAATCACCCCATGTAGATTAACATTATCCAGGAATGGCACCGGGTGGCTGGTTTGGGGTGTAAATGCTCCCATTATATTAAAAGCTAGGTTCAACTATAGGAACACACTCAGGGGCGGACTGACCATTTCGGTCACTCGGCCACTGCCCAAGGGCCCCATGCCACTAGGGGGCCCCATCAGGGTTGCCAGGCTCAGTGAAACCAGGGACAGTATGTAAAAATTTGTGTTTTTTTTATTTTTTACATCTGATATGTCCGATACCGACATGCTTTTGATGTGAAAATCCTGAGATTTTAGCTGCCCTGGACTCTGCACTGCCTCCTGGCGTGGTGGCCATCTGTAAGCCCGGGGGCCCCATAATCTTCTATTGCCCGGGGGCCCCATGAGTTGTCTGAACAAACTACACTTGTATTGAGAGTGTAGCATAATATGCTCCCAATAAACTGTCTCCCACCATCAGAGCCTCCTCCGTGTGGCAGCAGGTGGCGCTCATGTGTGTTTGAGCTTTGGGGTGTACACCCTAATACACACCCTATGTCCCTTATATAATAAGCTCTTGAGCAGCTGCACTTGCAGAACCCAACCGCACTTTGCAAAGTCTATTTGCCTTTAGTAAATCACCCCCCCCCCCCCATATTCTTGTTCCTGATTGTAGTCTAGGCTAGCAGGCTCTAGAGCAGGGATCCTCAATCTACGGCCCTCCAGCTGTTGTAGAACTACACATCCCATGAGGCATTGTAAAACTCTGACATTCACAGACATGACTAGGACATGATGGGAATTGTAGTTCCTGAACAACTGGAGGGCCGTAGTTTGAAGACCCATGCTCTAGTGCAATGGCAGCCCCCCCCCCCCCCTATAGACAGTCTTCTCTCTATTGCTTGCAGGTACAAACACAGTTCCTGGGACTTAAGACTTCTGATTTCTGTCCCTGGAGCAGCACGCAAGTCCCTGCCCATATATATATATATATATATATATATATATAGAACCTCCCCTGCAAATGTTAGGAGGAGGTAAGAGTGACATCTTACTTATATACAGGCCAAGGCTTTATTAGATAGCAGTCCTGTATATCCAATTCTAGGCCCTTCAGCTGTCGTTCCTGCAAGGGGTTAACACCGGCACCCTTCTGTCTGCATGTTCATGTATTTCCTGTGCACGCTCCATATTCCCACCACCACCAGTCCTTTATTGGCAGTACCAGCCCATCTAACTGTATTTCCAGTCACTGTATTCCCACTATGAGTCCCGTTTGTTCAGTTCCTGTGTATTTGATGTAGCAGGGTCCCCATTTGCAGTGGCAGTTGCCATACTTCCAATGCCAGTCTTGTATTTCCTGTGCCAGTCCAATGTGCCTTTGCATTGACAGAGTCAGTTCTGCCTCTGCAGTTCCAATGGCTTTTATTTGAAGAGTCAGTGCTGTACTGGCATAGGGCAAGTCCCTGCATTGGCATTAAAGGTTCCTGGATTTGAAGAGTCCCAGTCCCTGTGTCATCGAAGCTAGTTGTTCTGTGGCAATGCCAGTGTGCAATTTCAGTGCCAGTCCTGAATTAGCAGTGTCAGTCCTTCTATTGGCAGCTCACCCTTGCAGTGTAATTTTCTGTATGCACAGTGCCAGTCCTGTATTTGCAATGCCTGTTCCTGCATTGTCAGTGCCAGTCCTGAATTAGCAGTGTCAGTCCTTCTATTGGCAGCTCACCCTTGCAGTGTAATTTTCTGTATGCACAGTGCCAGTCCTGTATTTGCAATGCCTGTTCCTGCATTGTCAGTGCCAGTCCTGAATTAGCAGTGTCAGTCCTTCTATTGGCAGCTCATCCTTGCAGTGTAATTTTCTGTATGCACAGTGCCAGTCCTGTATTTGCGATGCCTGTCCCTGCATTGTCAGTGCCAGTCCTGAATTAGCAGTGTCAGTCCTTCTATTGGCAGCTCATCCTTGCAGTGTAATTTTCTGTATGCACAGTGCCAGTCCTGTATTTGCAATTCCTGTTCCTGCATTGTCAGTGCCAGTTGTTATACTTGTAGTGATAGTCCCTGTATTGTAGTGCCAACCCGGTAGTTGAATTTTCATTTCTACTGTATGTAGAGACAGTGCTGGTTCTTGAATTGACAGCAGTTGTATTATCAGAGTGAGTCAGAGCTGACGCCTGTGTTGGCAGTGCCAGTTTGGTATTTCCAGTGCCACTTTTCATAGTTTCAATACCAGTAGCTGAACTTTCAGTGTCAATGGCTGTGTTGGCAGTGCCAGTCCTATATTTGTAGTACCAATTATTACAATTGCTGAATGAGCAATGCTTGTGGCTTTATTTTCAGTAGCAGTGACTGTTTGTAGTGCCAGTGGTTATGCTTGCAGTGTCCTTCCTGCATTTGCAGTACTAGTTCTAGTTGCCATGCCAATCGCTGTATTCTCAGTGCCAGCTATTATAGTTGCAGTGCCAGTCCAACAGTTGCAGTGCCAGTTTTCTAGATGCAGTGGCAGGGACTGTATTGCCAGTGCCTGTTGTGTATCTGCAGCTCCAGATATTATAGTTGCAGTGCCAGTTTTTATACTTGGCTGTGGCATCGGTACAAGTCCTGTATTTGGAGTTCCAGTTGTAGTGCCAGTGTCTGCATTGTCTGTTCCAGATCTGTATTTGTAGTGCCAGTTGATCTAGTTGCATGTATAATGTCAGTCCTCCATTTGCAGTGTCAATTATTTGAGTTGCAGTGTCAGTCCTGTAATTGCAGTGCCAGTTGTTCTAATCGCAGTGCCAGTGGCTGTATTGCCAGTGCCAGCCCTGTATTTGTAGTGGCAGTTGTTCCTAGTTGCGGTGCCAGTGGTTGTATGCCCAGCACCACCCCTGTATTTGCTGTGCCATTTCTTTGAGTTGCAGTGCCAGTGACTGTGTTGTCAGTGCCAGTCCTGCATTTACAGTGCCAGTTATTACAGTCGCAGGGCCAGTTGTTTTAGTTGAAGTGCCACTGGCTGTATTGTCAATTTAAATCCTGTATTTGCAGTGCCAGTTGTTCTAGTTGCAGTGCTAATGGTTGCATTGTCAGTGCCAGTTATTATAGTTACAGTGACAGTTCTCTATTTGCAGTGCCAATTGTTCTAGTTGCAGTTCCATTGACTGTATTGTCAGTGGCAATTGTTCTAGTTGAAGTGCCAGCCCTGTATTTGCAGTGCTAGTCCTATAGGCAGTGCCATTGGCTGTACTTCCACTGCTAGTCCTATATTTGCAGTGCCGTTGGCTGTATAGTGAGTGCCAGTTGCTCTGGTTGCAGTGCCAGTCCTGTATTTGCTGTGCCAGTTTTGTATAGTCAGTGTCAAACCTGTGTCCTCAGTTTCAGTGTCTTTCCTATATTGTCAGTGCCATTCCTCTATTGTAAGTGTCAGTCCTTTATTGTCAATGCCAGTCTTCTATAGTCTGTGTCAGTCCCGTATAAGCAGTGCCAGTCCTGCATTGTTGGTGCCAGTTCTGTATTTGCAGTGCCAGCTTTGTATAGTCAGTGCCAGCCCTGTATTGTCAGTGCCATCCCTCTATAGTCAGTCTCAGTCCTGTATAGTCAGTGCCAGTCCTGTATTTGCAGTGTCAGTCTTGTATAATCATTGGCAGTCTTATACTATCAGTGCTAGTCCTGTATAGTCAGTGTCAGTTCTGCATAGTCAATCATTAGCAGGTCTATGTTGACAGTGCCAGTCCTGCATGGTCACTGTGAGTCCTGTTTCTGCAGTGTCAGCCCTGTATAGTCAGTGCCAGTTCTGTATTGTCAGTGTCAGTCCTGCATGTGCTGTGTAAGTCTAGTATAGTCATTGCCAATCCAGTATGGTCAGTGTCAGTCCTGTATGTGCAGTGCCAGTTCTGTATAGTCATTGGCAGTCCTATATTGTCAGTGTCAGTTTTGTATTGTAAGTTCTGTATAGTCATTGGCAGTCCAGTATTGTCAGTGCCGGTCCTGTATGTGCAGTGCCAGTCCAGTATAGCCACCAATATAGCCAATGCCAGTCCTGTATGTGCAGTGCCAGTTCTGTATAGTCAGTGTCAGTTCATTATTGTCAGTGTCAGTCCTGCATGTGCAGTGCCAGTCCAGTATAGCCAGTGTCAGTCCTATATGTGCAGTGCCACTCCTGCTTGTGCAGTGTCAGTCCTGTATGTGCAGTGCCAGTTCTGTATAGTCAGTGTCAGTTTATTATATCAGTCCAGTATAGCCAGTGCCAGTCCAGTATAGTCAGTGCCAGTCCTGTATAGTCAGTGCCAGTCAAGTATATTCAGTGTCAGGCCTGTATATCGTGTTAGTCCAGTATAGTCAGTGTCAGTCCTGCATAGTCAGTGCCAGTTAAGTATCGCGTCAGTCCAGTATAGTCAGTGCCAGTCCAGTATGGTCAGTGCCAGTCCTGTATAGTCAGTGCCAATCCTGTATAGTCAGTGCCAGTTAAGTATCGTCAGTCCAGTATAGTCAGTGCCAGTCCAGTATGGTCAGTGTCAGTCCTGTATAGTCAGTGCCAGTCCAGTATGGTCAGTGTCAGTCCTGTATAGTCAGTGCCAGTCCAGTATGGTCAGTGTCAGTCCTGTATAGTCAGTGCCAGTCCAGTATGGTCAGTGTCAGTCCAGTATAGTCAGTGCCAGTCCAGTATGGTCAGTGTCAGTCCTGTATAGTCAGTGCCAGTCCAGTATGGTCAGTGTCAGTCCTGTATAGTCAGTGCCAGTCCAGTATGGTCAGTGTCAGTCCTGTATAGTCAGTGCCAGTCCAGTATGGTCAGTGTCAGTCCTGTATAGTCAGTGCCAGTCCAGTATGGTCAGTGTCAGTCCTGTATAGTCAGTGCCAGTCCAGTATGGTCAGTGTCAGTCCTGTATAGTCAGTGCCAGTCCAGTATGGTCAGTGTCAGTCCTGTATAGTCAGTGCCAGTCCTGTATAGTCAGTGCCAGTTTTGTATGTGCAGTGTCAGTCCAGTATAGTCAGTGTCAGTCCTGCATAGTCAGTGCCAGTCCATTATGGTCAGTGTCAGTCCTGTATTTAGTGCCAGCCCAGTACAGTCAATGCCAATCCTATATAGTGTCATCCCTGTATAGACAGTTCTGTATTGTCAGTCCTGTCTGTGCAGTGCCAGTCGATTATAGTCAGTGCCAGTTGTGTATTGTTAGTCCAGTATAGCCAGTGGCAGTTGATTACAGTCAGTGTTAGTCCTGTGCAGTGTCAGTCGTCGGTGCGGTGCAGGCGTCAGTCATCCAGGAAGGAGTTAAGCGGCAGTCAGTGAGGCAGGCGGTGCGGTGCGGACAGTGTGTGCGGTGCGGTGCGGTGCGGACAGTGTGTGCGGTGCAGGCGGGCGGGCGGTGTGTGCGGTGCAGGCGGGCGGGCGGTGTGTGCGGTGCAGGCGGGCGGGCGGTGTGTGCGGTGCAGGCGGACGGTGTGTCTCTCCGGCTCTCAGACTAGTTGGAGTGACGCGATCATCTCTCCGCTCTGCCTGTTGCAGCTCCGGCTGTGAACGGATCGCCGGGGATCTCCGTCGGGCAGGCAGCGACCGTTTTTGGCTCCCCCTCCCTCCCTTCCTTCCCGGTGCTCCCCCCCCTCATGCCCACCCCCCCTCACCCCTCTCCCCCCCACACACCGGCTATTTTTACACCTATTCTCTCTCTTCTCTCCCCCTGCAAACTTGCCTTGCCAAGCAGGAGGCGTCGGTTGTCGGTGCCGGGGGGGAGCCGCTCCTACTGTCGGTGCATGAAAGTGGATGAACCCGGAGGATCCGCGGGGGCCCCAGAAAGTCTCCGAGCCCCCCTACCAGGAAGAAGAGAGGCGCACAGACCGGCAGCATGCCGAGAAGGAAGCAGCAAGCACCGAGGAGAGCCTCAGGTACACATCATCAGATATTGCACCCCCCCCCCCTTGTTTTTCCTCATGTCAGATTGTGCCCCCCCCCTTGTTTTTCCTCATGTCAGATTGACGCTAATTGTGCCCCCCCACATTACCCACCTTCCCTCCCCAGCACTGGGGGGGCTCAGATGTCTGCTCTGGATGGCAGAATGAAAGGCACACAGGGCTGGGGGGGTCTCATGGATTGACAATGCTGGGAAAACATTTATTGCTTGGTGTGTATGGGGGGGGGGGGGGGGGGGGGGGGGGGGGGCTAAGGTGAGGGTTAGGGGTGAAGGGGGTGCTATCTGCTAAAAAAAAGTTGGGTTCCAAGTCATCCCATACTGAAAACTTTTCAAGGGAGCCCTTTATTTAAAGCTTACATTGCTTCTATTGTATAGGGTTTTTTTTTTTTTTTTTTTTAAAGGGGGTGCCCCCCCCCCCCCCAAAAAAAAGTTTTTTTTATTTTTTTATTGGCACCCAGGAAATGTATGTTTATTAAGACAGCCACCCACAGCATAGGTCTTAGAATACCACCTATAGTTTTCTTATTCTTTTTCGGGTAGGGTGCTGGTTGTCTGCCGGCGTTGGGGGCCACGGCATCTACTACTCATTCAGTAACGCAGCGTAAAAAACCCCCATAAAGGGCCCATAAGGTTGGGGACAAGGTCGCTTTTATTTTTTGTCGTAGAATACCACCAGCAGGTCCAGTTTATAGTTTTCTTGCTTCTTCTTCTCTTTTTTTTATTTTTTATTTAAGAACAGGTAGGGTGCTGATTGTCTGCCGGCATTGGGGGGCCACTGCATCTACTACTCTTTCAGTAGCGTAAATAACATAAAGGGCCCATAAGGTTGAGGACAAGGTTGCTTTTATTTTTTGTCGTAGAATACCACCAGCAGATCCAATATATAGTTTTCTTGCTTATTCTTCTGTTTTTTAATTTTATTTAAGAACAGGTAGGGTGCTGATTGTCTGCCGGCGTTGGGGGGCCACTGCATCTACTACTCTTTCAGTAACGTAGCGTAAAAAACATAAAGGGCCCATAAGGTTGAGGACAAGGTCGCTTTTATTTTTTGTCGTAGAATACCACCAGCAGATCCAGTTTATAGTTTTCTTGCTTATTCTTCTTTTTCTTTTAAGAACAGGTAGGGTGCTGATTGCCTGCCGGGGGCCACAGCATCTACTAGGTTGTGGACCACAGCATAGGTTGTAGAATACCACCTATAGTTTGCTTATTAGATTATTATCACTTTCTTATTATTTTTTCTCATGAGCAAGTAGGGTGTTGGTTGTTTGCCGGCGTTGGGGCCACAGCATCTACTACTTATTTACTACTGTAGCATAAAAACAAAAACAAAAGGGCCCATAAGGTTGTGGTAGGGTGCTGAATGTCCGCCAGTGTTGGGGCCACGGCATCTACTAGGTTGTGGACCACAGCATAGGTTGTAGAATACCACCTGTAGTTTGTTTAGTTTCCCTTTTCTTAAGAGCAGGTAGGGTGTTGGTTACTTGGGGGCCACAGCATCTACTACTCTTTCAGTACTGTGGTGTAAAAAACATAAAGGGCCCATAAGGTAGTGGACAAAGCTGCTTTTACTTTTGTTGTACATTGCAAACAGCAAATTCAGTCTATATATTTTTTTCTTTTTTTGTAAGAACAGGTAGGATGCTGATTGTCTGCCGGCGGCGTTGGGGCCCATGGCATCTACTACTCTTCCAGTATAGGGACAAAAAAAAAACATAAAGGGCCCATAAGGTTGTGGACCTCAGCATACGTTGTAGAATGCCACCTATAGTTTGCTTATTAGATTAATATTGTTTTCTTATTCTTTTTTCTAAAAGCAGGTAGGGTGCTCATTGACCGCGCCGGCGTTGGGGCCACAGCGTCTGCTACTCGTTCAGTACTGTAGTGTAAAAAACATAAAGGGCCCATAAGGTGGTGGACAAAGCTGCTTTTATTTTTTGTCCTAGAATGTCACCAGAAAATCCAGTTTATAGTTTTTTTTTTTTGCTTCTTTTATTTTTTTATTTTAAGAACAGGTAGGGGGTCTGATTGTCCACTGGCGTTGGGGGCCACGGTATCTGCTACTCTTCCAGTATAGCATAAAAAAAAACAAAAGGGCCCATAAGGTGGTGGACAAGACTGCTTTTATTTTTTGTCCTAGAATGTCACCAGCAGATTCAGTTTATAGTTTTCTTGCTAATTTTTTTCTTTTTCTTTTAAGAACGGGTAGGGTGCCGGTTGACCTCTGGCGTTAGGGCCACAGCATCTACTATTCGTCCGGTATAGCATAAAAAAAACCCAAAGGGCCATAAGGTGGTGGACAAGACTGCTTTTAATTTTTGTGATAGAATACCTAACGCAGATCTATTTTTATAGTTTTCTTGCTTATACTTTTTTTTTTTTTTTTTAAATATCAGGTATGGTGTTGGCTGTCTGCCGGCTTTGGGGCCAAGGCATCTGCTACACTTTTAGTACTGTAGTGTGAAAACCAAAAATGGCCCATAGGGTTGAGGACAAGGCTGCTTTTATTTTTGTTGTACCAACAGCAAATCTGGTTTATAGCTCCCTTCTTCTTCTTCTTCTTCTTTTATTTTTAAGAACAGGTAGGGTGTTGGTTTTTCCTCCGGCGTTGGGGCCATGGTGTCCACTACTCTTCCAGTATAGTGTTTAAAAAACAAAAAGGGCCCATGAGGTGGTGGACAAGTGGTGGACAAGGCTGCTTTTATCTTTGTTGTAGAATGCCAACAGCAGATCTAGTTTATACTTTTCTTCTTCTTTTTTTTTTTTTTTTTTTTAAGAACAGGTGTTGGTTGTCTGCCGGCGTTGGGGGCCATGGCATCCACTACTCTTTAACAAAAAGGGCCAATGTAAGGTGGTGGACAAGGCTGCTTTTATTTTTGTTGTAGAATGCCGAAAGAAGATATAGTCCACACTTTTCCTGCTTATATATGTATTTATTTTTTTAAGAACAGGTAGGGGTGTTGGTTGTCCGCCGGCGTTGGGGGCCATGGCATCTTCAACTCCTTCAGTACTATGATTTTTATAGTTTTCTTGCTTATTCTTTTTTTTTTTTTTTTTAATATCAGGTATGGTTTTTATTTTTGTCATAGAATGCCAACAGAAGATATAGTCTATACTTTTCCTGTTTTATATATGTATTTTTTTTATTTTACAAACATTTTAAAAATAAAGGTAGGGTGTTAAGTGTCTGCCGGCGTTGGGGGCCATGGAATCTACTACTCTTTAGCAAAAAGGGCCGATGTAAGGTGGTGGACAAGGCTGCTATTATTTTTGTTATAGAATCCCAACAGAAGATATAGTCCACACTTTTCTTGCTTATATATGTATTTATTGTTTAAGAACAGTTTAAGAACAGGTAGGGTGTTGGTTGTCTGCCGGCGTTGGGGGCCATGGCATCTACTACTCTTTAGGATAAAGGGCCGATGTAAGCTGGTGGACAAGGCTGCTATTATTTTTGTTATAGAATCCCAACAGAAGATATAATGTACACTTTTCTTGCTTATATATGTATTTGTTTTGTAAGAACATTTTAGGAACCGGTAGGGTGTTGGTTGTCCGCGGGCGTTGGGGGCCATAGCATCTTCTACTCCTTCTGTACTATGAAGAGAAAAATAAAGGCCAGTGTAAAGTGGTGGACAAGGCTGCTTTTATTTTTGTCATAGAATGCCAACAGAAGATATAGGGCTAGATTCAGGTAGGGGCGCGCATAGTTACGGCGGCGCAGCGTATCGTATTTACGCTACGCCGCCGTAAGTTAGAGAGGCAAGTGCTGTATTCACAAAGCACTTGCCTTCTAAGTTACGGCGGCGTAGCGTAAATGGGGCCGGCGTAAGCGCGCGTAATTCAAATGTGGATCAGGGGGGCGTGTTTCATGTTAATGTATGATGACCTGACGTGATTGACGTTTTTTTACGAAGGGCGCATGCGCCGTCCGTGTACATATCCCAGTGTGCATTGCTCCCAAGTACGCCGCAACGACGTATTGGTTTTCGACGTGAACGTAAATTACATCCAGCCGTATTCGGGAACGACTTACGCAAACGACGTAAAAAATGAAAAATTCGAAGCGGGAACGACGTCCATACTTAAAGGGGAGGTTCACCCTAAAAACGACTTTCTAGTATTACATTGGCCCCCCACATTACAATACAATTATGCCTATTATGTTTTTTTTTATGCTGTACATACCTTGGTACAGCTAATTCACCCGTGGCTTCCGGGTTGCGAGTCCCGCGGGAGTGGGCGTTCCTAACATGCTGGTGATTGACGTGATGACCAAAAACGAGCTCCCCCCGTCGCGTAAGCTGCCCCCCGCGGGACTCGCAGGGTGAACCTCCCTATTTAACATTGGCTGCGCCTCCTAATAGCAGGAGCAACCTTACGCCGAAAAAGCCTAACGTAAACGACGTCACTAAATTGCGCCGGGCGTACGTACGTTTGTGAATCGGCGTACCTAGGTCATTTACTTATTCTACGCCGAAAACAACGGAAGCGCCCCTAGCGGCCAGCGTAAAATTGCACACAATTATACGCCGCCGTATTCAAGTTACGTCGGCGGAGGAAGCCTATTTTTTGAACGTATCTGCCTTTGAGGATCGGCGTGAAGATACGACGGCGCAGATTTGAAATTACGGCGGGGTATCTGCTTGATGAATCTAGCCCAGTGTCTACACTTTTCCTGCTTATATATGTATTTATTTTGTAAGAACATTTTAGGAACAGGTAGGGTGTTGGTTGTCCGCCGGCGTTGGGGGCCATAGCATCTTCTACTCCTTCTGTACTATGAAGAGAAAAATAAAGGCCAGTGTAAAGTGGTGGACAAGGCTGCTTTTATTTTTGTCATAGAATCCCAACAGAAGATATAGTCTACACTTTTCCTGCTTATATATGTATTTATTTTTTAAGAACATTTTAAGAACAGGTAGGGGTGTTGGTTGTCTGCCGGCGTTGGGGGCCATAGCATCTTTAACTCCTGCAGTACTATAAAAAAAAAGGGGGGGGGGGCGGCAATGTAAGGTGGCAGACCAGGCTGCTTTTATTTTTGTACCTGGTAAATAAAAGAGGGAATCTGCCTTTTATGCTTGGGGGTCCCCCCCCCACTCTTTCTT
>NC_053499.1:155267804-155335304 GCF_905171775.1 Rana temporaria | reverse complement strand
ATATTAGAACCAGATGTCCTCCAGTTTTTACCGGATCCTCACATGCATTTAATGACATTGCTACATTGTTATAATGACATTGCTACATTGTTATAATGACATTGCTACATTGTTATAATGACATTGTATTCACTTCCTCTAGTGTATCGGGGTAAGTTCCCCTTTTTCTTTATACGTAACACCCAAAATAGTTGGGTGCATTTTTGTTTGCTTTTTACTTACACTCCCAGCTTAGTTAAACGGCTTAAAAAAAAAAAAAAAAACACAACAGCTTTGCAGCTAATAAGAAAGGAGAGAATGCTTTTACTCTATCAAAATGACCCGTCAACATGGCTTTGTTTCATATTTGATTTAATTGTCTCCTTCCTGACAGGGACATTTATCAATAGCTTAATGGTCAATCATACGCTGGCAGTGCATGCCGTATTATATAGGATGGGGAGAGCCTGTGTGTAATGGATAATGCTGGGAATAAGCAAATTGTTACTTATTTAGAAGAGGGAGGAGGAGGAGGAGGCCAATGTGTTGATGTTTGGACAGCGATGGAGACGCGGCGAACAACATGGTGGCAGCGTAGCAATGCAGCACCGGTGTGCTGGGTTTATAAAAAGCCAGGGTTTGCTGTTTTCTGGGTTTGCTTTGGTTTTCTCACAATACACAACAGACACAGGCTGTAATAATACATATATACTACAAGGGGAGACAAAAGAGACAAGATCCCTACTGGTTAGCTTCTAACAATTTATTATATAGAAAGAACCTTACGAATTCTGGCTCTTTTCTGCCTTTTGGAGTCGACCACATTCCTAGTATACAAACCAAGCACCATCCAAGTAGAACTTTTGGGGTACAATGATAATCCAATTTTTTAAATATTGTTATAAATAAAATATATATATATATTTTTTAAATGGTTAAAAGAGGCTCATAAAAAGCACTATATATACTTACACGTACCACCCTAATCACCCCGTGTATTTAGACCCCTGATATTTCACCAAAGCCCCGTAATGGGGCTTCTAAAAAAATTTAAGAATAAATAAATACAATTGTAAAAAAATAATACAAAATAATAAAAATGAAAAAAAAAAAAAAAACTGACACCAACCACTGCTCTACTGACACCAATCTCTACCCTACTGATACCATCCACTGCTCTACTGACACCAATCTCTACCCTACTGATACCATCCACTGCTCTACTGACACCAATCTCTACCCTACTGATACCAATCTCTACCCTACTGGTACGATCAACTGCTCTACTGACACCAATCTCTACCCTACTGATACCAACCACTACTCTACTGACACCAATCTCTACCCTACTGATACCATCCACTGCTCTTCTGACACCAATCTCTACCCTACTGATACCATCCACTGCTCTACTGACACCAATCTCTACCCTAATGAGACCATCCACTGTTCTACTGACACCAATCTCTACCCTACCGATACCATCCACTGCTCTACTGACACCAATCTCTACCTTACTAATACCAACCACTGCTCTACTGACACCAATCTCTACCCTACTGATACCATCCACTGCTCTACTGACACCAATCTCTACCCTACTGATACCATCCACTGCTCTACTGACACCAATCTCTACCCTACTGGTACGATCAACTTCTCTACTGACACCAATCTCTACCCTACTGATACCATCCACTGCTCTACTGACACCAATCTCTACCCTACTGACACCATCCACTGCTCTACTGACACCAATCTCTACCCTACTAATACCAACCACTGCTCTACTGACACCAATCTCTACCCTACTGATACCATCCACTGCTCTACTGACACCAATCTCTACCCTACTGGTACGATCAACTGCTCTACAGACACCAATCTCTACCCTACTGATACCAACCACTGTTCTACTGACACCAATCTCTATCCTACTAATACCAACCACTGCTCTACTGACACCAATCTCTACCCTACTGATACCAATCACTGCTCTACTGACACCAATCTCTACCCTACTGATACCATCCACTGCTCTACTGACACCAATCTCTACCCTACTGATACCAACCACTGCTCTACTGACACCAATCTCTACCCTACTGATACCAACCACTGCTCTACTGACGCCAATCTCTACCCTACTGATACCATCCACTGCTCTACTGACACCATCCACTGCTCTACTGACACAAATCTCTACCCTACTGATACCATGGCTGTATTGGACTATACTGGCATCGTATGAGCAACGGATACAGTCAAATTTATAATGTAAAATATATTTTTTACAAAAGTAGAAATTTCTAAACATTTTCAATAAAATATTGATTGTGACAACCATAAATCAGCTTATCATTAACATTGTATCATTAATCTAATATTTTATTGTAAATGTTTAGAAATGTTTACTTTTGTAATAAAATTATTTTACATGATAAATTTGACTGTCTATCAGTTGCTCATACGATGCCAGTATAGTCCAATACAGCCTCCCTTTTTCTTTACAATATTTCAATGGGACGAAGGCATCATTTTGTAACATAAATATACCCTAGAACTTTAATACATTAATACCTACTTTAGTAAACGTTCTTAGTTCTAACAATCTCATAAAAAACTATTGAGTGAAAATCTATATTTCAATTGGCTTCTGTCTTTAGGTGTCCTTTAAAGTTTTCATGGTGGCAGTAGGGACTGAGGTTTGCGTGGCTCCAGTATGGACTGTGTAGGTTGTTCTTTAAAGTAAATGATTATAATTGCTCTAGATATATCGACAACATGCTCAGTAGGGCTTTACAGTCTGAGGACATACATGCAGGGGGATATAACAATACAATTTTTTTTATGGAATCCAGGAGCCAGCAGGATTTTTCTTGACCATTAACAACTAGTGAAAACCTCAAATTTCGGGCGCCAGCTGTCATTTTTAAGGAGCATTGATTACACGGCTGCTAGAATTCGTCCGGCTCCAAAAGTAACATATAATCATAGCATAAAACAAATATGTAATATGCTTGAAAGAAAAGCCTTGACCAAAAAAAGACCTTACTAATTGGGTTAGAAGGGACCAGATATGAGGGTTAAGGGAGGTTTGGCAGTGGGGGAGTTCTGTTGTAGATAACAGGGCAGTGCTGGGAGGGTGCTATGGATATTCTACGCCTCTCTGATAGAATTGGGTGTTAGGTAATGTCTGATGACCAGGATAAAGGGGTCCTGAAGACAGGTGCAGCTCAAGAGAAGTCCTGTGTGCTTGAAGGAAAGGGGAGTTAGGAAAACAAAATGGGTTTCCAAGACAGGTGCAGCACAAAATAAATCCTGTATATCTGAATGATGAGTGATGTCTGATGACCAAGAGTAGGGGTCTCCAAACTGTGGCCCTTTGCTAGCCTTTATCCAGCCCGAGGGGCACAATTCCTCCCACTGATATGAGGCTCTATTCCTCCCACTGACCCCAACAATGGGGCACTATATCATCCACAATACCAATGATGGGATACTATTCCTCCTACTAATAGGGGAATACTCCTCCTCCTATTGACCAACAACCCTGAGGCCATATTTGTTCTCACTGATGCCGGGCCCGTGACATTTTCTTCCCCTGCTGGCCACAATCCGGCCCTCCTAAAGTCTGAAGGGCAATAAAGTGGCCCTTTGCTTAAAATGTTTGGAGACCCCTGACCAAGAGAAAATGGTTCCTGAGACAGGTGCACCACATAGAAGTCAGGTATGTTTGAACGAAGAGTGAATTAATGTCTACTGACCAACAGAAAGAAGTTCTGGAGATATGTGCAGCACATGAGAGGTCATATAAGCTTGAATGAAGAGTTAGCTAGTTCAGTGTTTCTCAACTCCAGTCCTCAAGGCGCAGGTCATGTTTTCAGGCTTTCCATTATTTTGCACAGGTGATTTGATCAGGTTCACTGCCTTAGTAATTACCACAGCTGTTTCATCTGAGGGCAATTCTAAAAACATGACCTGTCGGGGTGCCTTAAGGACTGGAGTTGAGAAACACTGAGCTAGTTAATATCTAATGACCAGCAGAAACAAGTTCTGGAGATAAGTGCAGCACAAGAGAAGTCCTGTATGTTTGGATGAAGAGTGAGCTAGTTAATGTCTATTGACCAGTAGAAAGAGGTCTCAGAGAAAGGTGATGCACAAGAGAAGTCCTGTATGTTTGGATGAAGAGTGAGCTAGTTAAAGGGGTTGTAAAGCGTTGTGTTTGTTCACCTTAATGCATCCTATGCATTAAGGTGAAAAAACACCTTGCAGTCACCGCCCCCCCCCCCCGTTTTACTTACCTGACCCCCAAATCTCCTTGGGCGCGATCCCGCGTTGCTTTCCCCGAACTCTAGTCAGCTCTTCATTGGATGATTGTTTGCAGCGCAGCCATTGGCTCCCGCTGCTGTCAATCAAATCAATGATGTGGCGCGCCAGGGGGTGGGGCCGAGTCACACACTTGGCGGCTATGGCCGCCGAGTGTATCACCTGGGAGCACGCCCACAAGGTAACCCCTTCGGGAGAAAGCTTCCCAGAGGGGGGTTAGCTCTTGCGGGGAGGAGCTGAGACAGCCTCCGGGGGACCCCAGAAGAGGACGTTCGGGGTCACTCTGTGAAAAACGAACTGCACAGTGGAGGTAAGTATGATATGTTTGTTTTAAAAAAACAAACCTTTAGTATCCCTTTAATGTTTAATGACCAGTAGAAAGAGGTCACAGAGATGGGTGCAGCACAGGAGAAGTCCCGTATGTTGTGGATGAAGAGTGAGCTAGTTAATGTCTAAGGCCCCGTACACACGTCCGAGAAACTCGACGAGCAAAACACATCGTTTTGCTCGTCGAGTTCCTTGTGAAGCCGCCGAGGATCTCGGCGAGCCAAGTTTCCCCATTGACTAACGAGGAAATAAAGAACATGATCCTTGTCGGTTTCCTCGGCCAAGAGTGTGCACACGACCGGGTTTCTCGGCAGAATACGGCTCCGATCGAGTTTCTGGCTGAATTCTGCCGAGAAACTCGGTCGTGTGTACGGGGCCTAAGACCAGCAAAAAGAAGTTCTGGAGATAGGTGCAGCACAGGAGAAGTTCCGTATGTTTGAATGAAGAGTGAGCTAGTGTCTAATGACCAGTAGAAAGAGGTCTCAGAGATGGGTGCAGCACAAGAGAAGTCCCGTATGTTTGAATGAAGAGTGAGCTAGTTAATATCTATTGACCAGCAAAAAGAGGTTCCAGAGATGTCCAGTGAAAACTGGTGACCAGTGAGGAGCTGGTGGGTTGAATGACGACGCTCCTTGATTGCATATCTGAGGACGCAACATTCTTTGTAGAGAAATGCAGGTTAGATCACAAGGAATTACATTTCATTACTCTCCATCCCCACCTGTTCCTTGGTGGGTGTCATGGTTGCCTTGGCTCATCCAGGAACATAGGCAGTCCTACTTGGCCACTCCTGGATCTTTTCCCCGCAAAAACCTTTAAGAACACCTTAAAAAAATAATATTATTTTTAATTCTTTATCCCCCCCACTCCCACCTCCAGCTGAAAGGTCCGCTCAGCCGTAAGGAAAGAAAAGTTGTTTTGCCAGCTTCATTAGTGTTCACCTAATTAGCTGTAAACCTGATGGATTCCTGACAGCTTTAATGATTGGAGATGACAAGCGGCGAGCAGTGTCATTCAGGAGAATTAGGTTTGTAGCTAGTTTGATGTAATCAAGTTGATATTACACAGTCCTGCTCGCCTTTAGTTGTGCATTAACTCAATTTTCTACTGCAGGTGACAAATGGGTTTTTGGTACCTGGATAATCATTTGGCTGGGATTAGGGGCCTCTGTAATGGCAATGCACAAGGAGGAGAGCTCAGGAGGCTTGTACAACCTGGGGGACCGGCGGATGCTTAGAGAGGCCTGTTAACTCTGGCTGTACTGAATGATCCTGATCAACCATTTCTTTATTGTATAGGCTGCAGATTTACATGACTTCCTTCTCTCCTTCCTTCCTTCCTTCCTTCCTTCCTCCCGTCCATCCTCCTTCAGTCTTTTCTTTACTTCCTCTTTTCTCTTTACATTTTTATCTTCTTTTCATCATTCTTTTTTTTTTTCCCTTTCAAAGTTTTCTTTCCTTTCTCTCTCTGTTCTTTCCTTCCTTCCTTCTGTTTCTTTTCTTATTTAATTTCCTTTCTTTTTTTTTTCTTTTCACCTTTGTCCTCTTTACCCTTCCTTCCTTCCATCATTCTTTCCCTTTTTCCTTTCTCTCTTCTTTCCTTACATCCTTCCTCCAACCCTTCTGTTTCTTTTCTTTCTTTATTTCCTTTTTTCCTTTTGTTCCTTCATTCTTCTTTTACCCTTCTCCTTTTTCTTTTACTTTCTCTCTCTTTCTTCTTTCCTTCCTTGCTCTCACTGTCCTTCTTTTCCTTCTTTACTTCTGTCCTGTATACCTTTCACCCCATTGGCCCTCCCATCCATTTTCTTATTACTTTTCCCTTTCCTTTTTCTCTCCCTCCTCTGTTCTTCCCCCACCCCTTCCTCCTCCTCCTCCTTTTTTTTACTTACTCTTTTCCTGTATACTTTTCACCCCGTTGGCCCTCCTATCCTTTTTTCTTATTTCTTTCCCTTTCCTTTTTCTCTGACTCCTCTGTTCTTCCCCCAGCCTCCTCCTCCTCTTTTTTTCTTTACTTACTTACTCTTTTCCTTTATACCTTTTGACCTGTTTGCCCTCCATTCCTTTTGTCCTTCTTTCCATTGTTCCTTTTTTACCTTGCTTCCTTCCTTTTATTTCTCTCTCTCCCTTCCTTCCAAATTTACATTCCCTCCTTTTTTTCCTTTCCTCTTCCTTCTTTTCGTCCCTCATTTCTTCATCACTCATTATTATCAGTTATTCTGTTTCTCTTTCCCTCCCATTTCTCTATGTGTATTCCATAGTTACATTCCTTTCATTTTCTCCCTTTCTCTCTTATCATTTTAATTTCCCTCCCTTCCTTCCTCCTTTCTTTTCTCCGCCTTTCTTTTCCCTCCTTTGTTTCTCCTTAATTTTGTATAATCTATTCTTTCTCTTTCCCTCCGTTTTCTCTATGGGCATTCCATAGTTACATTCATTTAATTCCATCCTTTTCTCTCTTTTCCTTTCTCTTCCTTCCTCATTTATTTTCTCTTCCTTCTTTTTTTCCCCTCTCCTTTTGTTTCTCCTTAACAATGTTTTATTATTCTTTCCAACCCCCCTTCTCTATGTGCATTCCCTAGTAACATTCCTTTCATTCTCTCCGTTTCTCTCCTATTATAATTTCCTTTCTTCCTTTCTACCTCCCTTCCCTCCTCCTTTCTTTTTTCCTCCTTCTTTTTACCCCTCCTTTGTTTCTCCTTTTTTTTTTATTATCATTCTAGTCTTCCCCCTTCCCTTCTCTATGTGCATTCCATAGTTACATTCCTTTCGTTCTCTTCCTTTCTCACTTATCATCATTTCCTTCCTTCCCCCCTTTCCTTCCTTCTCTGGTTTCCTTTCTTTACACTTCCTGTTTTTTTTTCTTCCCTCCTTTCTTTATCTCTCTTTTTTTATAATTAATTCTGTTTCTCTTTCCCTCCCTTTTATCTGGGTGCATTCCATAGTTACATTCCTTTTTATTTTCTTCCTTTCTCTCTTACCCCTTTTCTTTTCTCCTTCCTTCTTTACTTCCTTCCTTTTTTCTTCGTTCTTTTTTTCCCCCTCCTCTCTTTCACCTTAATTTTTTATCTCTCTTTCCCTCTTTGTGCATTCCATAGGTACATTCCTTTCATTCTCTCCCTTTCTCTCTTATCCCTTTTCCTTCCTTCTTCTCTTCCTTCCTCCTTTCCTTCTCTTTACTCTTCTTTAATTTTTTCTTCCCTCGTTTCGTCATCTCTCATTTTTAATCATTTATTCTGTTTATCTTTCCCTCCCTTTCTCTATGTGTATTCCATAGTTACATTCCTTTCATTCTCTTCTTTTCTCTCTTACCATTTTTTCTTTCCTTCCTTCCCCCTTTCTCCCTCCCTCTTTCCTTCATTTCTTATCTTGGTTCCTTTCTTCCTTCTTTTTTACCTTCCCTCTTCTTTTCCTTTTTTTTTATAATTTATTCTGTTTCTCTTTCTCACCATTTTCTCTCTGTGCATTCCATGGTTACATTCCATTTCCTTCCTTCTTTTCTTCCTCCCTCCCTTCCTTCTCTTGTTTCCTTTCTTTTCTCTTCCTTTTTTTTTCTTCCCGCCTTTTAGCTCCCATTTTGTATAATTTATTCAGTTTCTCTTTCCCTCCCTTTTCTTTATGCACATTCCATAGTTACATTCCTTTCATTCTCTTCCTTTCTCTCTTACCCTTTTTTCTTTTCCCCTACCTTCATTCCTTCCTTCTTTCCCTCCTTCCCTCCTTTCTCCCTCCCTCTTGCCTTCCTTATTTATCTTGGTTCCTTTCTTCCTTCTTTTTAACCTTCCCTCCTCTTTTTTCTTCTTTTTTTTTATCATTTATTCTGTTTCTCTTTCCCTCCCTTTTCTCTATGTGCATTACATAGTTACATTCCATTTCCTTCCTTCTTTTCTTCCTCCCTCCCTCCCTCCCTTCTCTTGTTTCCTTTCTTTTCACTTTCTTCTTTTTTTTTCTTCCCTCCTTTTAGCTCCCATTTTTTATAATTTATTCTGTTTCTCTTTCCCTCCCTTTTCTTTATGCACATTCCATAGTTACATTCCTTTCATTCTCTTCCTTTCTCTCTTACCCTTTTTTCTTTTCCCCTACCTTCCTTCCTTCTTTCCCCCCTTCCCTCCTTTCTCCCTCCCTCTTGCCTTCCTTATTTATCTTGGTTCCTTTCTTCCTTCTTTTTAACCTTCCCTCCTCTTTTTTCTTCTTTTTTTTTATCATTTATTCTGTTTCTCTTTCCCTCCCTTTTCTCTATGTGCATTCGATAGTTACATTCCTTTCATTCTCTTCTTTTCTCTCTTTCTTCTTTTCCCCTTCTTTCCTTCTTTCATACTTTCCTTATTCCCTCCCTCTTTCCTTCCTTTCTTATCTTGGGTCCTTTCTTCCTTCTTGTTTACCTTCCCTCCTCTTTTTTCCTTTTTTGTATCATTTATTTATATATTCTCTTCCCCTTTCTTTTTCTCTTTGTACATTCCATAGCCTAGACCAGTTGTTATCTATAAGGAAATACAAATTACTTTTACCTTTTAAATACAAAAACTGCCTAGCATACATAACACAAAGTCATCACACACACACACACACACACACACACACACACACCTATCATCGTCGAATGAAGCCAACCTTTCTCTCTAAGTAGGCCTCTATCCAGCCCCATCCTTTGCATTATCTGTCTTGTTAAACAATTGCCCTAGTTTAAGGTATCGGATGTTACAGGCCTCAGCGTGGACCTGTGGCTTATGAACATCTGTCAATTTGTGGATTGTTTAAAATCTCCTGTTTTGTTTTTTTAAAAGAAGAAAAATAAATTTTTTTGTATATTTTTGTTTTGCTCTTCCACAACATTCTTTTTTTTTTTTATTGATTTTGGGCTTCGATACAATGTAAATAGATGTTTCAAAATGACACTAGAGCCTGCCATTGATACAAAGTCACGTTTTTTCAGTGAGTTTCTAGGGCGCGACTATTTTGGATCAGGATTCGCTGAAGAGTCATACACTATCTTCTGGAATAAATGCTTTTACAGTGACACCCTGGAGCATATTATTTGCCTAAGAAAAAAAAAAAAACTGCCATACATTTGGTCTATGGGGATGAGATTACTCCTTTGCAAGCTAGCTGACAAAATGATTAGCTATGGATGTCCATTGCTTTTCTTTCTTTTCTTGCAAAGAAAAAAAAAAAAGGAACAATAAAAAGGAGGGAAAAAAAGAAAGTAAAAAAAAAAAAATTTGAAGGCTTGCTTGAAAGATTTCAGCGATATCCCTATGCTTGGAATAAAAAGAAATAATAAAAAAAAAATACGAAATGTTTTCAGCATCATCTGCCATCTCTCCCATTAGCTTGACAGCTGTCAATTAGTTTTTCAGTGTTCCTGGCTGCTACAGTTTATTGCCTGTCGTTGATGTTGTCATTTTGCTCCCTGTTTCGCCTTGAGCGTTATCATGTGCAGGAAAGAAACAGTCAATAGCTGATGTATCAGCAGTTATTTCTTAAATTGGCTCACAAGTCTGCATTTTTCTCTCTCTCTCTCTTTCTTTTCTTTTTTTTTTTTTTGTCCTAAAGATTGTATTGTACAATGATTACAATGGATTGTGACTACAGCACAGCTATGGGAGAGATTCACTGCAGCCCAGCAGTTAGGCCGATTATGAAGGCTCCTTGTTGTCTTTTTTTCTAGATTAGAAGGCAATAGAGGAAGGTGGGGTGTTATATATTTTTTGAATTGCTGCTGTGCCTTCAAGCTGCTATGACGTTCGCCTCATTGTATTAGAGAAAAGACCAAGTTAGCGGCACTATGTGGTTTTTTTTACTGGAAGGGAAAAAAAATGAATTCACCTTCATTAGCTCACTGTTAACCTTTTTTTTTATTCTTTGCAACAACCAGTGAGAGCAGAACTGTCCTAGATCTCGCTAAAAAGGGTCGTCGACGTTACACAATTAACCCGCGTGCGCACGCTCTACTTTGGCGTGACCCAGGGTGTACCTCTAGGCTGCTGGAGCCTGTTTAAAAAAAAAAAAATTCCCAAGGTGTAGCGGAAATCCTTTTTTTTTTTTCGGAAGATCGTCTGCAAAAGGTTGCAATTTGTCGCTGTCCCAATTAATACGCAAGCTCTGGCAGAAGGGGGCTAGGCCAGGTGAACCTCCCAGTGTACGTTCAACCGCGCTTGATCAAATTCGAGGGTTAAAAACGTGAGCAAGATTTTTATTTTATTTTTTGCTCTTGTGTGATAACATTCAGAGATTATTATTATTTAAATTTGTATTATACAGGATTTATATTGCACCAGTTTGCCCAGCGCTTTACAACATGTAATTCAACTGAATAGGCAGGTCCTCTTTTTTTTTTTTTTGCTGTTGCTTGGCAGAAATTGTGTGATAACAGTCAGGTCTTCCTTTTTTTTTTCTTTTTTTGCTGTTGTGTGATAACATTTAGAGATTATTATTATTATTATACAGGACTTATATTGCACCAGGCTTCACAGCACTTTACAACATGAGGGCATATGGAAAAACTGAAAAAATAGGTCCTTCTTTTTTTTTTTTTTTTGTCGTCTGGCAGAAGTTGTGTGATAACATTCAGAGATATATTTCAACTGAATAGGCAGGTTCTCTTTTTATTTTATTTTTGCTTGGCAGAAATTGTGTGATAACATTCAGAGATGTAATCAAACAATGTTGTGTGATAACATTTAGAGATTATTATTATTATTATTATTATTATTATTATTATTATTATACAGGACTTATATTGCACCAGGTTGCCCAGCACTTTACAACATGAGGGCATATGTAATTAAACTGAAATGACAGGTCCTTTTATTTTTATTTTTCTTTTTTTTTTTTGTCGCCTGGCAGAAGTTGTGTGATAACATTCAGAGATATAAATCAACTGAATAGACAGGTCCTCTTTCTTTTGCTTTTTCTTTTTGCATGGCAGAAGTTGTGTGATAACATTCAGATGTAATAAACAATAGACAGTCTTCCTTATTTATTTATTTTTATTTATTTTTTATTGCTGTTGTGTGATAACATTTAGAGATTATTATTATTATAATTAATATTATTATTATTATTATTATTATTATACAGGATTTATATTGCACCAGTTTTCCCAGGGTTTTACAACATGGGGGAAGATGTAATTAAACTGAATAGACAGGTTCTCCTTTTTTTTTTTGCTTGGCAGAAGTTGCGGATAATATTCAGAGATGTAATTCAACTGTATAGACAGGTCCTCTTTTTTATTTCTTTTTTATTTTTTGCTGTTGTGTGATAACATTCAGAGATGTAATTTAACTAAATAGACGGGTCCTCTTCTCTTGTTTTTCTTTTTTTTTTGTTGCTTGGCAGAAGTTGTGTGATAACATTCAGAGATATAATTAAACTTAATAGACAGGTCTTGATTTTGTATTTTATTTTTTGCTGTTGTGTGATAACATTCAGAGATTATTATTATTATTATTATTATTATTATTATTATATTGCACCAGATTGCCCAGCACTTTACAATGTGAGGGCAGATGTAATCAAACTGAATAGTCAGGTCCTCCTTTTTTCTTTTTTTTTTTTTTTATGCCTGAAAGAAGTCGTGTGATAACATTCGTAGATATAATTAAACTGAATAGACAGGTCCTCTTTATTTATTTATTTTTTTATTTATTTTTTTATTGCTTGGCAGAAGTTGTGTTATAACATTAAGAGATGTAATTAAATTGAATAGACATGTCTTTTTTTTTTCTTTTTTTTTTTGCTGTTGTGTGATAACATTCAGAGATTATTATTATTTTTATTATTATTTTTATTATTATACATTATTTATATTGGACCAGATTGCCCAGCGCTTTACAACGTGAGGGCAGATATAATTAAACTGAATAGACAGGTCCTCTTTTCTTTTTTTTTTTCGCCTGAAAGAAGTCGTGTGATAACATTCAGAGATATAATTAAACTGAATAGACGGGTCCTCTTTTTTCTTTTTTTTGCATGGCATACGTTGTGTCATAACATTCAGAGATGTAATTCAACTGAATAGACAGGTCCTCTTTTTTTTTTTTTTTGTGCATGGCAGAAGTTGTGTGATAACATTCAGATGTGTAATTACACTTACAGACAGGTCCTCCATTTTTTTTTTCTTTTTCAAATTTATTTTTTTTTTTTTTGCTTCTTGACGAGTGCATAAAATAATTGCATAATAAAGTAGGGTGACAATTTTATGTATGGTTGATCAACTGCCATGATACATGCACTTAAATAATTGTGCGTCCTTCAACCGCGCATTCTTTCTTGCGAGTCATTACATTAATTTGACGTACAGGAATCCTTAAACAATAGTAGTTTTGCTTTATTTCATGTATGTGACAATCCGGTAAGGCTTAACAATTTAGTGTGTACCTTTCCCATTTTCCTTTGATTTCAACGTTTATTAAAAAAAAAAAAAGGAAAAAGATCTGTAACATTTAGTTCAAAGGACTTTCATTATCACCCATGAAACAGAATTGATAGTGCAATCCAAGCTTTGTGGGTTTTTGATTATTTTTGTTACGTTTTTTTCAAGCATTTTTAGTGCACTTTTTTTTTTTTGTACGTGTTTGCATGCTTTTCGAAATGCAGAAAAGGATGACAACGCAAGCAGAAAAAAAAGTATGTGTTCATAGGCAAGAGTTCCAAAAAAGCCTACCATCTTCCTAATCTTTTTTATGCTTTTTTTTTTTAATACGTGTTATACTTTTTTATTTTTATAATATTTTTTCTACCACCTCACTCGACTTGTACCTTAAAAAAAAAAAATTAATACAGGTTATGCTTTTTTTTATGTTTATATTATTATTATTATTATTATTATCATTTTTTTATTCGAGTTATACTTTTTTTTTTATATAATTTTTTTCTAATCACCACGCTTGACTTGTACATTAAAAAAAAAAATACTACAGGTTATGTTTTTTTTTTATGCTTATATTTTTTTATGCTTTTTTTTTTATTATTCGGGTTATACATTTTTATCTTTAGATTTTTTTTTTTAATACAGGTTATGCTTTTGTGCCCCCCACAAATGCTTTTTTATGCTTTTAATAATACATTTTCAAAACTTTTATGATTTGCGGGGGGCAAAAAGCAGAACCTATATAAAAAATAAAAAGTATAACCTGTATTAATTTTTTTTTCACTATCTTTTTTTTTTTAATTAGTTTTATAAACAATATTACACAAAAAAAATATATAAAAGGGTCTATTTTCTTCTATATATATATATATATATATATATATATATATATATATATATATATATATATATATATATATATATTTTAATACAGGTTATGCTTTTTGTCATTCATCCATTCAAAAAAAATAAAAAATATATATATATATATATATATATATATATATATATTTTAATATATATATATATATATTTAATACAGGTTATGCTTTTTGCCCCCTACAAATAATACAAATGTACATTTTCATTATGTTTGGGGGGCAAAAAGCATAACCTGGTTATTATTAACCTGTAAAAAAAAATCATAAAAAAAATAAAATAAAAGGGTCTATTTTCTTCTCTTTCTCCTTCATTCTTTCCCATATCAGTTTCCCAGGACCCCCTCAATCTTCCTATATTTCTCATTCATCCATTCAAAAAAATAAATAAATATATATATATATATATATATACAGGTTATGCTTTTTGCCCCCTACAAATAATAAAAATGTAGATGCTTTTTTTTATGTTTTAATAATAATTTTTCTACATTTTTATTATGTGTGGGGGGCAAAAAGCATAACCTGTATTAAAAAAAAAAAATCATAAAAAAAAATAAAAGGGTCTATTTTCTTCTCTTTCTCCTTCATTCTTTCCCATGTCAGTTTCACAGAACCTCCTCAATCCTCCTATATTTTTCATTCAATTAAATCAAAAAATAGATAGATATTTTTTTTTCTAAATACAGGTTATACTTTTTTTTTTTTTTTTTAATACAGGTTATGCTTTTTGCCCCCCACAAATAATAAAAATGTAGCAAAATTATTATTAGATTTTATTTTTTTCATAGCGCATGGAATCATGGGGCCAGATTCACAGCAGAAATACGCCGGCGTATCTACTGATACGCCGGCGTATTTTTAAAATTTGCCGCGTCGTATCTTGATTTGGAATCCTCAAACCAAGATACGACGGCTTTTGGCAAGGATCCAACAGGTGTACGGCTTCGTACGCCTTCGGATCGTAGGTGTAATTCTCCCACGGCCGCTGGGTGGAGTTTGCGTCGTTTTCCAGCGTCTGGTATGCAAATAAGCTGTTTACGGCGATCCACGAAAGTACGCGCGTTCGTCACATTCTCTTACGTCCTCGCTAGTTGGTTTTTCCCGTCGCAATCTTAAGCCTGCTATTTCATGGCTTAGATTTAGACCAGCCATGTTAAAGTATGGCCGTCGTTCCCACGTCAAATTTCAATATATTTTTTTGCGTAAGACGTCCGGGAATACGAAAGTACGTTACGCACGTCGCCGTTCAAAAAACACGTTGAGGCGCCGTAATTTCGCGCAAAGCACAGCGGGAAATTTCCTAACGGAGCATGCGCAGAACGTTCGGCGCGGGAACGCGCCTAATTTAAATGGTACACGCCCCATTTGAATTAGGCGGGCTTGCGCCGGATGGCATTACGCTATGCCGCCGCAAGTTTACAGGCAAGTGCTTTGTAAATCAAGCACTTACGATGAAAACTTGCGGTGGTGTAATGTAAACGGGTAAAGGTATGTGAATCTGGCCCCATGGTTCTTAAGTATTATCTGCTTCCCCTTAAAGGTAATTAGCGCAAGTAGTCAGCAAAGGCTGAAAAGTTGGGAGCCCTCTTCAGATTTTTTTAAATTGCGAGCCTTGAAGACAAAGATAAGCTGGTTGGTGTTTAAATGATAAATTAATAATCGATCCTGACAGGACACATGTTTTCAATCATGAGAGGTGTGTTTTTAACCTGTAGCAGCTGTTTGGAAATAACCAAAAAAAAAAATAAAAAAACCACGTTGAATTCTATTAGCGCCCGTTAAAAATAGATATGGAGGCTTGCTGATTTTTTTTTTTTTTATTGTAACAATTTATGGATTTTTTTTTAAATCTCCACTGGTGAGCTGGCAAAGCTTTCAAATAACACGTTATTAGGCTCATTTGAATATCTTATTTGACGTGCTAATGACAATTTTTGATTGTAGCATCCAGGGGACAAGGTCACCCCTACTTGTCAATATGCACAAAAAATAATACTCAGTTTTTTTTTTTTTTGCTTCAAATAGCCCCAAAAAAAAAATTCCCCCGGAATCCTCGAGCTTCTGGAAAACGTTCAGGTCACCGGTGAAAATCATGATATATCCGCCCAGCATCTACTTAACACTTGTCTTTCTTTTTTGCAAATAACAATACGAACACAATTAGCTATTGGGTTATCCTAATGCTTTCTTTCTTTCCAAATGGTATTTGAATATAGATGAATATTAATGAGGCCGGATGAATTTATTTTGCATAAGTAAGACGTAGGGCTCCTTTCGCTGTTGACGGTGGTCATTAATAAACTCAGGTCGTTATTTAAGAACATATTTATTTTTTTGAATGATTTTCCAACATTTTTTTTCCATTTCTTTCTCTTTTTTTTTTAACGAGGCTGACTTGATTAATCATTAACACATGATGGCAGTTAGTGGTTTATGGGGTGTGTATAGAAAGTAATAGGTACGTCTATACGCCTCGCTGAATAAAAAGTACATAGGGATCATTCTGTTTAAAAAAAAAAAAAAAATGCTGATTTAATTTTCTAGTGTGGAAAATTCTTTCTGTAAATTTCCAGATTTAGATTTTCCCTTTTGGTTTTCTGCCTTGTCTAACTTGTGTGTTTCTAGGTCTTGATAAAAAAAAAGAAGTAATAGGTACTTCTATAGGCCTCACTAAAAAAAAGGTACATAGGCATAATTTTGTAAAAAAAAAAAAAAAAAAAAAAAAATGGTGATTTTATTTCCTAGTGTGGAAAATTCTTTCTAACTTGTGTGTTTCTTGGTCTAGATCTTTACTAACACTTGATTAAAAAACAAAAGGAAGTAATAGGTACTTACATAGTCCTCACTGAATAAAAAGTAAATGGGGATAATTTTGATAAAAAATACAAAATTTCTAGTGTGGAACATTTTTTTCTACATTTTTAGATTTAGATTTTTCCCTTTGGTTTTCTGCCTTGTCTAACTTGTGTGTTTCTAGGTCTAGGTCCTTACTAACGCTTGACAAAAAAAAAAAAAAAAAGAAGTAATAGGTACTTCTATAGGCCTCACTAAAAAAAGTACATAGGGATAATTTTGTTAAAAAAAAAAATGGTGATTTAATTTCCTAGTGTGGAAAATTCTTTCTAACGTGTGTGTTTCTAGGTCTTTACTAACACTTGACAAAAAAACAAAAGGAAGTAATAGGTACTTACATAGGCCTCACTGAATAAAAAGTACATAGGGATAATTTTGATAAAAAATAAAACATTTCTAGTGTGGATTTTTTTTTCTACATTTTTAGATTAAGGGGCAGATCCACAAAGATCTGCCCCGGCGCAGCGTATGTGAGATACGCTACGCCGCCGTAACTTACTTTTTTTGGTTTGAATCCTGAACGAATTCGCGCTGTAAGTTACGGCGGCGTAGTGTATCTCTCGCGGCGTAACGGCGCCTAATTCAAATCGGCGAGTAGGGGGTCGTGTTTCATTTAAATGAAGTGCATCCCCGCGCCGAACGAACTGCGCCTGCGCCGTCCCTAAATTTCCCGCCGTGCATTGCACTAAATGACGTCGTAAGGACGTCATTGTTTTGACGTGGACGTAAATTACGTCCAGCCAGATTCACGGACGACTTACGCAAACGAAAAAAAATGTTTTAAATTATACGCGGGAACGACGGCCATACTTAACATTGAGTACGCCACAAAACAGCAGCTGTAACTATACGCCGAAAAAAGCCGACTAGAGACGACGTAAAAAAATGCGACGGCCGCTTGTACGTTCGTGGATTGTCGGAAATAGCTAATTTTCATACTCGACGTGGAAAACGAGGGGAACGCCACCCAGCGGACGCCGAAGAATTGAATCTTAGATCCGAAGGCGTACGAAGACGTACGCCTGTCGGATCTAACCCAGATGCCGCCGTATCTTGTTTTGAGGATTCAAACCAAAGATACGATGCAGGAAATTTGAAAGTACGCCGGCGTATCAGTAGATACGCCGGCGTACTCGCTTTGTGGATCTGCCCCTTAGATTTTTCCCTTTGGTTTTCTGCCTTGACTAACTCATGTATTTCTAGGTTTAGGTCCTTACTAACACTTAATAAAAAAAATAAATAAAAAAAAGAAGTAATAGGTACTTCTATACACCTCACTGAATAACAAGTACATAGGGATCATTTTTAATTAAAAAATAAAATAAATAAATTTCCTAGTGTGGAACATTTTTTCCACATTTTTAGATTTAGATAAGCCTTTGGTATTCTGACTTGACTAATTTGTGTTTATGGGTTTAGGTCCTTACTAACACTTAATAAAAAAAACAGAAAAAAAAAGAAAAAAGAAGTAATATACACCTGACTAAATAAAAAGTACATAGGTATCATTTTGATAAAAAAAATAAAAAATAATAAAAAAAAAATTTCTAGTGTGAAACATTTTTTGTAAATTTTTAGATTTAGATTTGCCTTTGATTTTCTGCCCTGTCTAACTCGTGTGTTCCTAGGTCTAGGCCCATAAAAAAACACTTGATAAAAAACAAAAACAAAAGGAAGTAATAGGTACGTGTATAGACACCTCGCTAAATTAAAAGTACATAGGGATCATTTTGATTTAAAAAAAAGAAAAAAATAGGTGATTTAATTTTCTAGTGTAAAATATTATTTTTGTAAATTTTCTGATTTAGCTTTGCTTTTGGTTTTCTGTCTTGTCTAACTTGTGTGTTTCTACGTCAAGGTCTTTACGAAACACTTGATAAAAAACAAAACAAAAGGGTCCGATTGTTTTTTTTTTGTATTATTATTAATTCCGGAGGTGTAACTGCTGTAATCACATCGGTGTTTCACAGCGGGCAGATAATGCTCTAGAACATATGGAAAAATATACAGACAAACGCTTGCTTGTAATTCTCCAAATAAGCATTCATTTGCGGTCTAAATGGCGAAAATTGTTTTGTTAGTTGATTTGCGAACTTGGCAAATGTTGTGTTTTACCAGCTGTGATTGGTGTTTGAAGGTGCCCAAGGAAAACTTAGAATTAGCTGAGAAGACTCCGAGGTGGAATCACTCACTCAAAGCAAGAGTTGGTTTGTAAAGTATGGGAAGTTATACTAACGCTCAAACCTTTTTATTTTTCTGTTGGTTGAATAGCGATGGACACTTTTTGGCAAAGTGTTTTTGGATTTCCGGTGGTCACTTTGTGTCGGCAAGAGTTGGTCTAACTTTTGGTGGCCTTAGCTAAAAGATTATGAAGGTTTCTTGATCATTTAAGGTCTTTTCATTAACTCAATAACTTCAGACTGTGATTATCTTCTGGTGGAACTTTTCGCAAACTTTATGGATTTCCGGTAGTGGCTTTATGTCGGTAAGAGTTGGTCTAACTTTTGGTGGCCTTAGCTAATAGATTATGAAGGTTCTTCGATTATTTAAGGTATTTTCATTCATTGGGCGCTTTTTTAAATGAATGGTAACCGGTCCTTCATTCTTTACAAATTTCTCTAAAGCAGTTTTATAAAAAGTTAAGCAATTTAGACTGTGATTATCTTCTGGTGGAACTTTTCACAAACGTTTTGGATTTCCGGTAGTGGCTTTATGTCGGTAAGAGTTGGTCTAACTTTTGGTGGCCTTAGCTAATAGATTATGAAGGTTCTTCGATCATTTAAGGTCTTTTCATTCATTGGGCGCTTTTTTAAATGAATGGTAACTGGTCCTTCATTCTTTTCGAATTTCTCTAAAGCAATTTTATAAAAAGTTAAGCAATTTAGACTGTGATTATCTTCTGGTGGAACTTTTCGCAAACTTTTTGGATTTCCGGTAGTGGCTTTATGTCGGTTAAAAGTTGGTCTAACTTTTGATGGCCTTAGCTCAGGGATCCTCAAACTACGGCCCTCCAGCTGTTGCGGAACTACACATCCCATGAGGCATTGTAAAACTCTGACATTCACAGACATGACTAGGCATGATGGGAATTGTAGTTCCCGAACAACTGGAGGGCCGTAGTTTGAAGACCCATGCCTTAGCTAATAGATTATGAAGGTTCTTTGATCATTTAAGGTCTTTTCAGTAACTCAATAACTTCAGACTGTGATTATCTTCTGGTGGTACTTTTCGCAAACTTTTTGGATTTCCGGTAGTGGCTTTATGTCGGTAAGAGTTGGTCTAACTTTTGGTGGCCTTGGCTAAAAGATATTGTAGGTTCTTCGATTATATAAGGTCTTTTTATTCATTGGGAGCTTTTTTAAATTAATGGTAACAGGTCCTCTATTCTTTTTGAATTTCTCTAAAACCGTAACTTTATAAAAAGTTAAGCACTTTTAGTTTGTGATTATCTTCTGGTGGAATTTTTCGCAAAATTTTGGGATTTCCGGTAGTGGTTTTATGTCCGTAAGAGTTGGTCTAACTTTTGGTGGCCTTAGCTAAAAGATAATGTAGGTTCTTCGATCATTTAAGGTCTTTTCATTCATAGGGAGCTTTTTTAAACAAATTAATACGATGGACACTTTTTGCAAAGTGTTTTTGGATTTCTGGTATTGGCCTTATGTCAGTAAGAGTTGGTCTAACTTTTGGTGGCCTTGGTTAGTTGATTATGAAGGTTCTTTGATCATTTAAGGTATTTTCATACATTGGGAGCTTTTTTAAATTAATGTTTACCGGTCCTCCATTCTTTTTGAATTTCTCTAAAGTAATAATTTTAAGCACTTTACAATGTGATTATCTGCTGGTGCCACTTTTCGCAAACTTTTTGGATTTCCGGTAGTGGCTTTATGTCGGTAAGAGTTGGTCTAACTTTTGGTGGCCTTGGCTAAAAGATAATTCATAGAGAACTTTCTTAAACAAATGAATGGTAGCAGGTCCTCCATTCTTTTTGAATTTCTATAAAACAATAGCTTTATTTAAAGTTCTGCATTTTGTACTGTGATTATCTGCTGGTGGTACTTTTTTGCAACATTTGTAGATTTCCGGTGGTTGCTTTTTGTCGGTACGAGTCGGTCTAACTTTTGGTGGCCTTAGCTGATAGTTTCTGTAGGTTCTTTGATCATTTAAGCTCTTTTCATTAGTTGGAAGCTTTTTTTAAAAAAATGAATGGTAACCGGTTCTCCATTCTTTTTGAATTTCCACAAAGTGAAACTTTATATAAAGTTAAGGACTTGAAACAGTGGCGTCAACTTTTTGACGTTGCAGAATGCTTATCACCATCTTTAATTGGTAATGACTGCCTTTGATATACACTAAATTACCAAAAGTATTGGGACGTCTGCCTTTACAGGCACATGAACGTTACGGGCATCCCAGTCTTAGTCCATAGGGTTCAATATTGAGTTGGCCCCGCCCTTTGCAGCTATAACAGCTTCAACTCTTGTTTTTTTATTTTTTTTTAGTAGTATTGTTTAGCAATTTGGTTACATTCAGTGATATTAGTCCTGCCCCCGAGGAGCTTACTAACAGTAAAAGCATTCAATCGTCTCTAGAATTCCTAATATTTAGAGAGATTTACCAAAACTGGAGAGTACAAAATCTGGTGCTAAGCTCTGCATAGAAACCAATCAGCATCCAGGTTTTATTATCAAAGTTTAACTGAACAAGCTGAAGTTAGAAGCTGATTGGCTGCCATGCACAGCTGCATGATTCTGAGTGCTCCAGTATTATTAAATCTCCCCCATTAGGTCTGAACTGGTCGAAAGGCAACAGGCCTACCAGTGTCTGTTTGAGTTGCTAGGTAGGGTAACTCCCATACAGAACGCAAGGAGAATAGGCAACCTTTAAAGGGGTGGTTCCCCTAAAAATAAACTTTTGACATTGCATTTGCTACATTAATTACAATTAGAATCGGCTGGTTTTATTTAAAAAATACCTCTGTACGTAGCGTTTGCTATATTCGTTCCCACCGCCACTTCCGGGTACGATGCTGGCGGTGGGCGTTCCTAATTGATGGACAGGCATCCGACCGACGCATCCATCGCGTCACAAGATGCCGAAAGAAGCCGAACGTCGGTGCGCATGCGCCGTATAGAGCCGCACCGACGTTCGGCTTGCGAACGAATATAGCAAACGCTACGTACGGAGGTATTTTTTTTAAATAAAACCAGCCGATTGTAATTGTAATTAATGTAGCAAATGCAATGTCAAAAGTTTGTTTTTAGGGGAACCGCCCCTTTAAACAGTAAGCTCCCCAGGTGAAACTTGAGCCAGGGTACCAGTATTACACCCAAAGAGAGATAACTTACCGCGCTCTGTCGGGCCTAAATTTATAGCGATTGAGGGGCAGATCCACAGAGCAAGTACGCCGGCGTATCTACTGATACGCCGGCGTACTTTTAAATTTCCCGCGTCGTATCTTTAGTTTGAATCCTCAAACCAAGGTACGACGGCATCTGGGTAAGATCCGACAGGCGTACGCCTTCGGATCTTAGATGCAATACTTCGTCGCCCGCTGGGTGGAGTTTGCGTCGTTTTCAGCGTCGGGTATGCAAATTTGCGATTTTTTACGACGATCCACGAACGTACGCGCGGCCCTGTCGCATTTTCTAACGTCGTCTGTAGTCGGTTTTTCCCGGCGTATAGTTAAAGCTGCTATTTTGCGGCATATAGATAGACTTGCCATGTTAAGTATGGCCGTCGTTCCCGCGTCGAAATTTGAAATTTAAATTTTTTTTGCGTAAGTCGTCCGTGAATAGGGATGGACGTAACTCACGTCTAAGTTAAAAAAATGACGTCCTAGCGACGTCATTTAGCGCAATGCACGGCGGGAAATTTAGAAACGGAGCATGCGCAGTTCATTCGGCGCGGGGACGCGCTTCATTTAAATGAATCACGCCCCCTACCCGCCGATTTCAATTCCGCCGCCAGAAATACACTACGCCGCCGTAACTTAAGGCGCGAATTCTTTGAGGATTCGAAGATCAGCCAGGTAGGGTACGGCGGCGTAGCGTATCTCTGATACACTGCGCCCATCTAATTATCTGTGGATCTGGCCCAGAATCTTTAGCAATGAAATCCTGATTACTTCATTGTAATGTAAAAAAAATAAAGAAATAAGAAAAACTGAAAAAAACAACCTTAATAACCTTCATCTTGTGTGCCTCCTGCAGTTTATATAATGATTTCAATCACCTGAGCGTTGTGTAATGTGCTTTTAATTTATTGAAGGTAATTGATATGTTTATAATAAATTCTACATTTTTATTAGTATAATATAAATGATTAGTAGTGTAATATAAATTATTATTAGTATAATATAAAATAATATTAGTAAAATATAAATGATTAGTAGTGTAATATAAATTATTATTAGTATAATATAAATTATTATTAGTATAATATAAATTATTATTAGTGTAATATAAATTAATATTAGTATAATATAAATGATTAGTAGTGTAATATAAATTATTATTAGTATAATATAAATTAGAAGTGTAATATAACTTATCAGTATAATATAAATTATGAGTAGTATAATATAAAATAATATTAGTACAATATAAATGATTAGTAGTGTAATATAAATTATTATTAGTATAATATAAATTATTAGCAGTGTAATATAAATTAATATTAGTATAATATAAATTAGTAGTAGTGTAATATAAGCTATTATTAGTATAATACAAATTATTAGTAGTGTATTATCAATTAATATTAGAATAATATTTTCTTGATTAAAAAAAAAAAAACACATTAGTATAATAAAAATGATTAGTAATGTATTATAAATGATTATTACTAGTATAATATAATTTAGTAGTAGCGTAATATTTATTATTATTATTTTATTAATGATACTTCCATAGTACCAACATCCAGGGCAACTTTGGGCCAGATCCACATACATTTGGATGGGCGCAGCGTATGTGAGATACGCTACGCCGCTGTTACTTACGTTTTAATTCTTTGAATCCACAAAGAATTTGCGCCGTAAGTTACGGCGGCGTAGTGCATCTCTCGGCGCCTAATTCAAATCGGCGAGTAGGGGGCGTGTTTCATTTAAATGAAGCACGTCCCCGCGCCGAATAAACTGCGCATGCGCCGTCCCTAAATTTCCCGCCGTGCATTGCGCTAAATGACGTCGCAACAACGTCATTTTTTTAACTTAGATGTGAATTACGTCCATATCCCGATTCACGGACGACTTACGCAAAAAAAAAAGAAAAATTCAAATTTCGACGCGGGAACGACGGCCATACTTAACATGGCAAGTCTAACTATACGCCGCAAAATACCAGTTTTAACTATACGCCGGAAAAAGCCGACTAGAGACGACGTAAGAGAATGCGACGGCCGCGCGTACGTTCAAGGATCGTCGGAAAAAGCAAATTTGCATACCCGACGCGGAAAACGACGCAAACTCCACCCAGCGGACACCGAAGTATTGCATCTACGATCCGAAGGCGTACGAAGCCGTACGCCTGTTGGATCTAACCCAGATGCCATCGTATCTTGGTTTGAGGATTCAAACTAAAGATTCGACGCGGGAAATTTGAAAGTACGCCGGCGTATCAGTAGATACGCCGGCGTACTCTCACTGTGGATATGGCCCCTTTTTTTTTTTTTTTTACAACTTTGTAATTTACTGCAAAACGGTCTCCAAAATCAGAATGTGTTTCTCTTTCCTCGTTGCCAACAGGCCGCTATTTATTTTGAAAAACCCGTCCCAGGTTATTAAACAAATGCAACATAAAATGCCAGAAAATAATAAAAAAATAACTGTAGTGGGTAAGGCAGATGCCAACATTTGCGTATACGTCTATACACTAAACGCCTTTTTTTCCTCTCTCTCTCCTTGGCATGGAAATATGGTCTTAACATAAGGACGACAAATATGTTTCTCGTGGGTCCATACGTATATCTGCAAAAACAAAGAGACAGTCATGATACAAAGTGTCGGGGACATCTGCTTGGGTAGCGGGCTTCGGAAAATAAAGCAGCAAGTTAGGAAATAAAATGCAGGACGGGAGGCGCGATGGATTCTGGCGTTGTGCGAGCAATGAGCCCGCCGTAACCGCGGCAACTGCCCGCAACTTAAAGGGTTTGTCCATCCTGGTCTATATAAAGGAGTTAGGAGGTGAAGGCTGGTGGGCCAGAATGACCCCTTGGTCTGGTGGGCGGAGACGGGAACTCAAGCTGGTGATATCAGAACCCAACGGGTGATATCTGTTAAAGGTTTGCAGTGAAATTACAATGAATGACAGCGCTGTTACAATGTAACGGTTAGTTAAACCCCTGATGGGTTTTACTTCCTCTTTGTTTCCCTGCAAAGGTAAAGCATAATGGACTAATATGCATCGCATAGGTAAGCCTTAATCTAGGCTTACCTGTAGGTAAGGGTTTACAACCACTTTAACCGTTTGCCGACCAGCGCACGCCGATTTACGTCGGACACAATGGCACAGGCAGGCAGTGGCATGGGCGTACCTGTATGTCCCTTTATATTTGCCGCCCAGTGGGCGCGCCCGCCGTGTGCCTCGTGAGTGCGCCGCGGGTCCCGGTAACTCGATGTTTCAGGGCGACCCACGATTGCGGTCGGCAAAAGGCAGAACAGGGGGATGCCTTTGTAAACAAGGCATTCCCCTGTTCTGCCTAGTGACACATCAGTGATCTACTTTTCCCTGTGATCGGGAACAGTAATCAGTGGCATGTTACTGGTAGTTCCTCCCCCACACAGTTAGAATCACTCCCTAGGACAGTGTTTCTCAACTCCAGTCCTCGGGGCGCACCAACAGGTCTTGTTTTCAGGCTTTCCATTATTGTGCACAGGTGATTTTATCAGTTTCACTGCCTTAGTAATTACCACAGCAGTTTGATCTGAGGGAAATCCTGAAAACATGACCTGTTGGTGCGCCCCGAGGACTGGAGTTGAGAAACACTGCCCTAGGACACACTTAACCCCTTCAGCGCCACCTAGTGGTTAACCCCTTCCCTGCCAGTGTCATTTTCACAGTAATCAGTGCATTTTTATAGCACTGATCGCTGTATAAATGACAATGGTCCCAAAAATGTGTCAAAAGTGTCCGATGTGTCCGCCATAAAGTCGCAGTCACGATACAAATCGCAGATCGCCGCCATTACTAGTAAAAAAAAACCAATAATAATAAAAATACCATAAAACTGTCCCCTATTTTGTAGATGCAATAACTTTTGCGCAAACCAATCAATAAACGCTTTTTGCGTTTTTTTTTTTTTTTACCAATAATATGTAGAAGAATACGTATCGGCCTAAACTGGGGAAAAATTTAGTGAGAGATGATATAATCAGCCCTGTGGTTGGGCACCCCTGTAGAGACTCAGGGCTATGGGCCCCAGATTGGGGGGTATAGCCCCAAAATCCACCCCCTAGTGACACCACTGTTCGGCAGTCTAATGTCCTGATGTCATCGAGACTGATGCAGGACCCATACCCTTGCCTTGGAGATTGGGACACCAAGGTAAAGCCCACCTCCAGAATGTGGGGGAGCGGTGTGTCTGCCAGGGGAGTCAAGGATCAGCTAATTTAAAGTGCTTCTACTCTCAAGTAGACCTGAAGGAGCAGTTAAAGCGGAGGTTCACCCTAAAATCATGTATATAACATTACATTCTGCATACTTCCAACATTTACAGTATGCTGTTTGTTTTTTTTGTTTTTTCTGTACATACCATATTATTGCTATTTTCCACCCGGCTTCCGGATGCTCTCTCCCGCGGGAGTAGGCGTTCCTATGCATAGGCGCAGTGTCATGTGGGACTACGCCCAGATGATTGACGTCTTGAGAAAAACTTCCCCCCTGGCGGATAAGGCGCGTCACGAGTTTCCGAAAGTAGCCGAACTGCGAGTCGGCTCTATACGGTGCTATACGGCGCCTGCGCACCGACTAGGAGCTGTGTAGAGCTGACTGCGCATTGACTTCAATGGCATGCAATACCGCATCGACCAGAGGCGGCGGGCACCGGAGAGCCCCGAAAAGGCGCAAGGACACTTTGGCTGACTTTGTTCCAGAGATGTGCCGAGGGCAGCCGTGCTGTCCTCTGCCTTTCCGTGCATTTCCGAATGGCGACGTTCGGCTCTGCTCAGCTCCGGTGCCCCTCACTGCACACCGCTTTGGCCTGAATCCTGGTCGTTTTGCGAGACAACACTCGCAAACCGAGTTACGATTTTTAAAAATACAGCGCTCATATTACGAAACCCTCGTTATCCGCGTTACTCGCAATCCGAGGTTCCACTGTAGTTTAATTTATTCTGTACAGTGCATGTTTATGTTACAACAAATATTTTTTCCCCCCAAGAGCTTACAATCCATCATCTATACGTACATATAATATAAACAAATCCTAGCAGTGAGTCTGTTTGCACTGTTTCGAGGCAAGCATCCTGTCCTTCCTGCTGCTGACACTATCCCAACATAACCTATTATCACTCCAGCTACAGGAACAAGATGGTGTACGTTATTATGTTCAGCATCTCCTTTTTTTTTCTCGGGTCCTGGCTCTGTGCCCAGAAGGAGTGAAAAAAAAAAGAGTTCCCCTTCCTACCGGGTCAAGGATGTTGCCTGAGGCTTGGATCACAGCAGGGGCGCCCCCCCTGAAGACCGCTGGGCGCTTCCCATGACTGGCAGCCATCAGTCATGCTTGTGTGACATGGAGCCTGTGTCTGATGGCTGCCGTTGATAAAAAAAAAAAAGAGGCCTGAGAACAGTATGGGCCCTTGTAATCGTGGCCAGAGCTGACATCCGTCTCAAATGTGACAGCCTTTTTCCTTTTCTCTTTTCACCGCCAAGACTGTCTGAACCGATTTTTTTTTTTCCCCTCTCTTCTCCCTTGTTTCATGTAGTTGATCAGCTTCAGATGCTAAGAATTATTTTTGTGTGTCTGCGGAGACAGGGAGGTGGGGGGGGGGGGTATGTTGCTTTGGGTTTGCGGATTGGGCAGGTGTGAAACCAAGTCTCTTTTTTTTTGCTCTCTCCCTCTCGTTTCCTTTTTTTTTTTTTTTACTCTTTTCTTTCTCTTTCCTCCCCTTGTACTGTAGGCCTGTTGCTAATTAATGTTCCTCTATAAGATTCTGTCTGAGTTGAGTAATGTTTTTGATCTTTATGTCTGATAACTGCATACTTAATGAGATTTCAAAGCTGTGACTGCAGTTCCCTACAATTATTGACAGATGCCTTTCCTTTGCCATTGGGTTCGGGCTTCATAAATCCTGTTTCCATAATGAGGTTCACAAGTGCCACCCTGCCAGAGAGCTAATGAAAGGGGGGTGGGTAAGAGCGGGGGGGGGGGGGAGCAGTACTCAAGCCTGTCTTACACTTTTTTTTTTTCTTTTAAAATTTATTATGCAGATGTCAAGCTGCAGGACGAATCCTGTGCATTTCCTTTTTACCTTCTGCTCTTTGATGTGTATATATATAATAAAGAAAAAGTCTAGTTTATGCAAAGGATGAGGGCAGTGAAAATCTAGATGTTGGCTTTGCATTGGTGCCAGCAAGCCAACTTGAGCGTTGGGTTCTTCTACGGCTCCTGAGTTCCTGCTTGGATCCCCGGTTTCACCCAAGTGCTGTGGCCGATGCAAAGCCAGATGGTGGTGGCATGCTTCCTAGTGTGTCCAGCTGAAGGAGAGCAACACCTTTGAGTGGGTGGTGACATTCACTGCACCAGAAAATAGTCATCCTTTGGAATCTCAAAGGGGTCTGTGGCTGGTTTTGACTTGGGGTGGCCAAAATCAGACCACCTCAAGGAAAAAGGAACTTTAGAACGGGGCACAAACTTTTGTATACCTACATAGAAAAAAGTCTTGCTTATACAAAGGACGACTGCAGTGAAAATGTAGATGTTGGCTTTGCATTGGTGTCAGCAGGCCAACTTGAGAGTTGTGTCCTTCTACGGCTCCTGAGCTTCTGCTTGGGCCTCCTGTTTCACCCAAGTGCTGTGGCCGACGCAAAGCCAGATGGTGGTGGCATGCTTCCTACGGTGCCCAGCTGAAGGAGAGCAATACCTTTGAGTGGGTGGCGACTTGGACTGCACCAGAAAATAGTCAACCTTTGGAATCTCGAAGGGGTCTGAGGCTGGTTTTTAACTTGGGGTGGCCAAAGCAGACCGCCTCAAGGAAAAAAGGGCTTCAGAACGGGGCACAAGCTTTTGTATACATACATACATAGAAGAAAAGTCTTGCTTATGCAAAGGACGACTGCAGTGAAAATTTAGACGTTGGCTTTGCATTGGTGTCAGAAAGCCAACTTGAGGGTTGTGTCCTTCTACGGCTCCTGAGCTTCTGCTTGGGCCTCCTGTTTCACCCAAGTGCTGTGGCCGACACAAAGCCAGATAGTGGTGGCACGCTTCCTAAGGTGCCCAGCTGAAGGAGAGCAACACCTTTGAGTGGGTGGCGACATTGACTTCACCAGAAAATAGTCATCCTTTGGAATCTCAAAGGGGTCTGTGGCTGGTTTTTGACTTGGGGTGGCCAAAATCAGACCACCTCAAGGAAAAAGGAACTTTAGAACGGGGCACAAACTTTTGTATACCTACATAGAAAAAAGTCTTGCTTATGCAAAGGACGACTGCAGTGAGAATGTAGACATTGGCTTTGCATTGGTGCCAGCAGGCCAACTTGAGAGTCGTATCCTTCTACGGCTCCTGAGCTTCTGCTTGGGCCTCCTGTTTCACCCAAGTGCTGTGGCCGATGCAAAGCCAGATGGTGGTGGCATGCTTCCTACGGTGCCCAGCAGAAGGAGAGCAACACCTTTGAGTGGGTGGCGACTTGGACTGCACCAGAAAATAGTCAACCTTTGGTATCTCAAAGGGGTCTGAGGCTGGTTTTTGACTTGGGGTGGCCAAAGCAGACCGCCTCAAGGAAAAAGGGCTTCAGAACGGGGCACAAACTTTTGTATATATACATACATAGAAAAAAAGTCTTGCTTATGCAAAGGACGACTGCAATGAAAATGTAGACATTGGCTTTGCATTGGTGTCAGCAGGCCAACTTGAGAGTTGTGTCCTTCTACGGCTCCTGAGCTTTTGCTTGGGCCTCCTGTTTCACCCAAGTGCTGTGGCCGAGGCAAAGCCAGATGGTGGTGGCACGCTTCCTAGGGTGCCCAGCTGAAGGAGAGCAACACCTTTGAGTGGGTTAGCGGCATGGACTGCACCAGAAAATAGTCCACCTTTGGAATATCAAAGGGGTCTGAGGCTGGGGTGGCCAAAATCAAACCACCTTTAGAAAAAAGTCTTGCTTATGCAAAGGACAGTGGCAGTAAAAACCTAGACCTTAACTTCAGGTTAGAGCCAGCAAGTTGGGTTAAGCGTTGGGTTATTCTACTGCTCCCAGGGTCCTACTTGGATCCCCAGTTTCACCCAAGTGCTGTGGCCAATGCAAAGCCAGATGGTGGTGGCACGCTTGCTAGGGCATCTGATCAAATTTTTAAACGTGACAACTAGATCAGTAGCGGAACTACCAGGGTCGCAAAGTTTGCACTTGCAACCGGGTTCTGGCATTCCGCCACCATGGGGGGGGCCCAAAGACAGCAGGAAGGAGACCAGCTGCAGAACATGTGAAAGAGTCCCAGTCTGTAATGAAGTGCCCCACGAAGGGAGTAAATGACCCTGGGATCAGTGGGAAGGGCCCCAGGGGGAAGATCCCTAGGTTAAGAGGGAAAGGCCCTGGGCTCAGAGGGAAGGACCCCAGGACCAGAGGAAAGGACCCCGGGATCAGAGCAAAGGTCCCTGAGACAGGGTCAGGGAGGCCCTTTATGGTTTCTTGCTCTGAGGCCCTAAAGGTTTTAGTTGCGCCTCTGAATTAGATGTGTATTTGTGTTCCAAGAAGGAAAGATGTTTGATGCAGAGCACTCTTCTGCCCTGCGACCCAATTTTATACACTTTTTTGCCCTGCAGACCCAATTGCATGCACTTTTTTTTTCCTGCAGACCAATTGTATGCCCTTTTTTTGCCCTTCAGACCCAATTGCATGCACTTTTTTTTGCCCTGCAGACTCACTTGCATGCACTTTATTTGCCCTAAAGACCCAATTTCATGCACTTTTTTTGCCCTGCAGAACATATTGCATGTACTTTTTTCCTGCAGACCCATTGTATGCCCTTTTTTTGCCCTTCAGACCCAATTGCATGCACTTTTTTTGCCCTTCAGAGTCACTTGCATGCACCTTTTTTGCCCTAAAGACCTGATTGCATGCACTTTTTTTTTTTTTTTTGCAACAAAAGATGTAGTTTCAGAAACCCTGCAAAGAGTTTAAGACTTTCTCTACATCAATACAGCATAGACCCTCCCCCCACTCAAAAAAAAAGTGAAGGACACGGAACGTATAAAAGGACACGCTGTCCAGCTGCCCTAACCGTGCTTTTCTAATGTTTCAGATTTAATTTTCTGACAGAATCCTAGTGGAGAATGGCTTTCCCCTGCCAAAGAGTCGATTTCCGTTTTAGCAAAGCCATCTATCAAAGACCCACCCTTTCCTCTTGACAGAATGGCATGTGTCATTTATCAAAGGGCCCCGCTCGACAACAAGGGAAAACCGAACTGCCATTTCCATGTTCTCTGGCCGATTCCCCTTTTACTACAATGTAACGCTGGGGATTCTAAGGGGAGATGAACGTGTGTACAGTTGTGAGGGGGGGAGGGGGAGGAGGGACACTTTGGCACGGTGATTAAAGAGCTTGTTCCCTTATCGACGGTTGCATTCAGCTCTTTTGTAGTTTCTTTTAAAACTTTTTGTCTTTCTTATTTTTGTTTGTTTCCAATTTCTTTTCTTTTTTTCTTCTTTGTTTGTTGCGTCAGTTTTAAGTGCTTTTTAGGAATCAGATTTTTTTATTTGACACGTATCATTCATCCCGGTATCTGCTTGCTGGGGGTTTGTGTAAATGAATCTCCAGGTTTCCCAAACGCGGCAGAAGATGGATGCGTTTTAAGAAAGATTGATGATGGATACGAGACTGGCGGTGCAATTTATCATTTTGAATATTATTTGGATTTGCTGAGTACGCCCGTAACTTGAGAGGTGGACGGGTAGGGTTTGAATGAAGGCCTTGACATTTCTGAACGTTGATGAATGATCTTTTTTTTTTTTCCCCTCTCGTTCTTTCTTTTATTTCTTTCTTTTGTTGTTTGTTGGCCCGTCACTATCGGGCTCTCTTCACCTCTTCTAAATTACAGTTTTTTTGTCTTTGTGAAGAAAGATAACATGGAGATGAAGCAAAATAAAGGCTTTTTAGATCAGGCTCGTACACTAATTCTTTACCATAAATTATAAAGCTGTTGTAGTTTTTGGGAATTGTTTGCAAATCCTCAAAAGTTGATTTGTATGTCTAGCCACAACTTTTTTTTTCTTAGTTTTGGATAGAGTGGGGAAAGGTTAGAATGGGGTCCTCAAACTTTCTAAACAAAGAGCCACTGCCCTTTAGACCAGGGGTCTCCAAACTTTTCAAACAAAGGGCCACTTTATTGCCCTTCAGACTTTAGGAGGGCCGGATTGGGGCCAGCAAGGGAAGAAAATGTCACGGGCCCGGCATCGGTGAGAACAAATATGGCCTCAGGGTTGGTGATCAATAGGAAGAGGAGCATTCCCCCTATTAGTAGGAGGAATAGTATCCCATCATTGGTATCAGTGGATAATATAGTGCCCCATTGTTGGTGTCAATGGGAGGAATAGTGCCTCATGTCAGTGGGAGGAATTGTGCCCCAAGGGCCGGATAAAGGCTAGCAAAGGGCCACATCTGGCCCTTGGGCCACAGTTTGGAGACCCCTGGCCTAATGCATTGCCAGCACCTTGGTTTCCTGAGAAGTTCCTAAATTGCTTACAAGACCCACCTGAAGCGGTGACTCCCTTCCCATTCAGCCATAGTCCCCAAAGTTTCTCAAACTTCTGGGAGCAGCCCCTATGTTGGTAAATAATTTTTTTCTTTCCGGAGCGCTTCTCCCACAGCATTAATCCACTCTTTGAGAGTAGGAGGGTCTTCTGATATCCAATGAGTCATTATTAGCTTACGTGCCAGGAACAGAGATCTAGCAACAGCCACCCTAGTACACTCCTCCCAGTGTAACTCCTCTAGTACATTGAGTAGGCAGTGTTTTGGATTCGTAAGGCATCGAGACCCAAAACACCACTGTTTATGGGGTCCACCACCCCCTTCCAGTAGGGGTGGAGTATCGGGCACCTCCACAGTAGGTGGATCAGGTCTCCGTGGTCTCTCTTACATCTGGTACGCAGTGAAGTGGGCCGAAGACCCATAGCATACAGTCTGTGGGGGGTATAATACACTCTTAGCAATAATGCTTTAATTATTTTCAATCCCTCCGACCTTTTGTGATGGGTTGTTTGTAGGAAAACATACCTACAGTCCAAAGAAACCAATGTTCATTTGTCATGATCTGCTCCACAACAGGTCTCCTGCCACCATCCTTGTTGTTTTCATCATTGGGATTTGGCTGTCTCTTCTGGGTTCTTGCCGCTGGGCCCCTGATGACGATCCTTTCTCCATGATATTTGAGCTAAGGCATCCTCCTGAGATATCTGACATGGACATCCTAGGGGGGCTAAAGGAGCAGGGAGTGCATTGTCTTTAACAAGCCAGCCAACTTGGGGTGTCTGTAAAAAACATACCTACAGCCCAGCGAATGCAGTGTTCATTGGTCATGATCTGCTCTACAACAGGTTTCGTGCCACCATCTTCCTTGTTTTCGTCATCGGGAGCCGACTGTCTGTCTTATCTCGGTTCTTGTAGCATGACCCCTGATGACGATCCACCGGGTCTGCCTTTCTCCAGCGCTGTAATATTTGAGCTGAGGCCTCCTGAGATATCTGACATAGAAATCCTAGGGGGCAGAAGGAACATGGAATGCATTTTCTTTGACAAGTCAGCTGACTTGGGTTGTCTGTAATAAACATACCTACAGCCCAGCGAATTCAGCGTTCATCTGTCTTGATATGCTCTACAACAGGTCTCGTGCCACCATCTTTCTTGTTTTCGTCATCAGGAGCTGGCTTTCTTATCTGGGTTTTTGCAGTTGGACCCCTGATGAAGAGCCACCGGGTCTCCCTTCCTCAAGTGCTATGATATTTCAGCTAATGCCTTCTAAGATATCTGACATGGACATCCCAGGAGGCTGAAGCAGCAAGTCTTAGCGCTGCCCTCCTCAAGCACTGCGATATCTTAGCTGATGCCTCCTGAGATATCTGACATGGACATCCCAGGGGGCTGAAGTTGCAAGTATTGGGTCTGCCTTCCTCAAGCACTGTGATATCTCAGCTGATGTCTCATGCGATATCTGACATGGACATCCCAGGAGGCTGAAGGAGCAGGGAATGCATTGTCTTCAACAAGTCAGCCGATTTGGAGCAGCAGTAAAGCACAAAATATGCTGTCCTGTAAAGCCTGAGTATGTTATGAGTAGATACGTCTCCCCACATGTGTATTTATACAATATATCTTCAAAATGTATACAGAAACAAGAATAGAAGAGCTTCTAAATATGAAGCAGATCTTTTTATATGTGAATCCATCCTTTAGGAGAGGCGATCCACAAGATTTTGGATTGTTTCTGTGGAAATTTGTGGCCATTTAGCAAATAGAGATTTTGTGAGATTGGGTGCTGAGGTTTTAAAGACCTGGCTCACAATCCCTGTTCTAATTTATCCCAAAGGTGTGCAGTAGAGTCAAGGTCATCTGTAAAGTTGGGCACTGATATTGGATGAGAAAACTTGGCCCACAATCCGTGTTCCAACATATCCTCAAGTATCAGTAGGGTTGAGGTCAATTGTGGGGTCAGGTACTCGGGGGCAGTGCTAGGTGGCAAAAAGACCCGGGGCTTCAGCCCGAAGTCCAAGGCTGGGGAAGCGGGGGTTTGTGGTGTATGTGGGCGGGGGGGGGGGGCATTGGGGGATGGTGTATGTGGGCTGGGGGGTAGGGTTGTGTGGCTTACCAATGCCCATAAATGCTGACCACTAAACTCACCTGCCTGACACACTGACCTGCCTGACCTACATACATACACTGACCTGCCTGACCTACATACACTGACATGAACTACATATACTTACTGCCTACATAAACTGACCTGACCTACATACACTGACCTGACCTACATACACACTCACTGACCTACCTCAGCTCAGCCGTGGTGTGCGGTGTGCAGTGTCGGTGCGCCCAATGCCCATCATAATCATCATAGAGATCTAGCCAGAGGTGGAGCAGAGGAGGAGAGCTGCCGAACCGAGCGGGGATGTGGCGTAGCGTGGCGACGGCATTGTAATTCCCGCCTTCTGGAGCTTGCAGCACCTATGATGGATGTCACACGTCCCGCGGTCCCGACATTGGATCAGTTGGATGTCCATCATAGGCGCTGCAGGCTCCAGACGGCGGGACCTGCTATGTCTCTTGGCCACACTCAGCGGCATTCGCCGGCGCTCGGGGCTAACAATTAAATACTGCATGCCTGAGACTCAGGGCTCTTCGGGGACCCATTTGGGGCTCTAGCCCCCACCTAACGGCACCCCTGCAGGTACTGATGTTGCATGAGAAGACCTGGCTCACAGTCAGTGTTCCAATTCATTCCCAAGGTGTTCAGTAAGGTTGAGGTAATTTGTGAGGTCAAGTACTGAATTTAGAGGAGAAGACCCGGCTCACAATGTGACGTTCCAATTCATCCCAATGGTGTTCAGTAGAGTTGAGGTTATTTGGGAGGTCAGGTACTGATGTTGCAAGAGAAGATGCGATTCACAATCAGCATTCCAATTTATTCCAAAGTTTTTCAATAGGGTTGAGGTAATTTGAAAGGTCAAGTACTTTGTTGGAGAAGAATTACCTGGCTTGCAGTCAGGGTTCCAATTAATATAACGTCGTTCAGTAGGGGTGACGTTGGGGCTCTTGTGTAGACAAGATGCAAACTCATCAAAGCATGTCTTTATGGAGCTGGCTTTCTGGCCAGGCATAGTCATGCTAGAACAGAAGGGTCTTCAAACTGTTCCACACAAGGTTGGTCAAGCGTTCACATCATTTGTGCCATACCTTTATCTTTCCATCTGATTTTCTCATCGAGGTGTCTTCCCGCGTATGTATGGAAAACATTACAATAGAGTAGTGCTTTAATTCTAGACACCCTTGCTACTTTTTTTGAGGATCATATCCGTGGCTGGGTATGGATACGAGTAAGGGCAAGATGACCCCACCCATCTCCATACCATAGCAAGGTGGAAGTGACGCCAAAACGTCACTTCCGCCCATACGTCTTAAAGGGCCATTTTGTTTCAATTTATTTTTTATTGCATTTTAGTCTAAATATGAGATCCGAGGTCTTTTTGACCCCAGATGTCATATTTAAGAGGACCTGTCCTGCTTTTTTCTATTACAAGGGATCTTTACATTCCTTGTAATAGGAATAAAAGTGACACAATTAAAAAAAAAAAAAAAACTGTGTAAAAATAAAAGTAAAATAAGATTTTTTTTTTTTTTTAAACGCCCCGTCCCGACGAGGTCGAGCGCAAAAGCGAACGCATACGTGAGCAGTGCCCGCATATGAAAACGGGGTTCAAGCCACACATGTGAGGTATCGCCGCGAGCGTTCGAGCGAGAGAAATAGTTCTAGCCCTAGACCTCTTCTGTAACTCAAAACATGCAACCTGTAGAATTTTTTAAACGTCGCCTATGGAGATTTTTAAGGGTAAAAGTTTGACGCCATTCTACAAGCGGGCGCAATTTTTGGCATTCTTTCACATTATAAAAAAAAAATTGGGCTAACTTTACTGTTGTCTTATTTTTTAATTCAAAACAGTGGGCTTGTAAGACCACTGCGCATATACGGTGTGACAAAAAGTATTGCAACGGCCGCCATTTTATTCTCTAGAGTGTAAGAAAAAATTATATACAATGATTGGGGGTTCTAAGTAATTTTCTAGCAAAAAAACGTGTTTTTAACCTGTAAACACCGAGTCTGAAAAACAGGTTTGGTCCTTAAGTGGTTATTTTATTATATTATATTATATTATATATATCATTCTGCGCATTAAAACTAACAAAGCGGGTTTTCCTTCCCTGACAATGATCCTGTTTTTTGTATCTCACGGTCGTCTGTGTTTTAATTCTATCTATTTAGTTACAAAGCCCGTTGTTTTTACATAGCGTCTGCGTGGCGCATACTCCATTTCACGTCTGTCTCCACCGTGTCTGCGATTGCAATTACATAACAATGGAAGTTATAACATCTTCGGAATCCTTCGACGAAATCTCAGAGATGTATCTCATCTTTCCACTTCTCTACAGAATGCCTTTTAGACGGGGGGGTTGAAGAGAAGACCACCAGTCATGCGGTGAACTGCTGACAGCGGCGTATTTTTGACGGTTTTCCTGTTAGTATAAGAATCGTCCCACTGAGCTTAAATCCGAAGATCACCTATTTCACATTTTCTCTTTTGTAAAGTGGCTTCTATATGTTAACCCTCTCAGATGTAATGACCTTGCATTGCTGCTCTCGTTTTTTTAAGGGTTGATCGGCATTAAATATGGCGAAACACAAATGGATTCTGCTTCCAGTTCAACACTTGGGCCTTTACAGTTACACCTACGGGGATACCGTGTTTCCCCGAAAATAAGATCTAGTGTTATTTTCCAGGAGGGCTGCAATATAAGCCCTACCCCGAAAATAAGCCCTACTTTAAAATGCTTGTAAAATCCTATAATCCTCTATATTACAGTAGTATATAATGTACAATGTGTGTGTTTCTGTAATATAATTGGGGTTAGGGCTTAGGGGTAAGGGTTAGGGGGTTAGGGTTTCCCATTGAAGAATAAGGCTAGGACTTAGGAATTTGAACAGGGACCCCCCCAGAGGTCAAAGGTCAGAAGGCGGGTTACCCAGAGGTCAAAGGTCAGGGGTCGTGGCTGACCCACCCCCACCAAAGTGTACTGCCTACCCCAACTAAGTCGGGGAATTGAACAAGTCGGGGAATGAGCAAGTCGGGGAAAGCGTTTTAACTCGATTCACACTGGGGATTCCCGACAGGCAGGGAGGGAGAGGGGGAGAGAAGACAGAACATTACATGGTAAGACCTACCCCGAAAATAAGCCCTACTGTGTCTTTTGTTGCCAGAATTTATATAAGACCCACATAGAGAACCAGCTCTTAATCTTTTGTTGGCGGAAATAATGACAGCAAAAGTCCGGTGGAGCATATACGCGGTCGGAATTTTCGACCAAAAGCTCACATCTGACTTTTCTTGGCGGAATTTTCGATCTTGTGTACGTGGCATTAACGTTCCCCTCTGGGAATCCAAAGATGAACCCCTTTTCAGCAAAAAAAAAATATCGACAGCCCTGCACCTTTGGAAGATTTCCCCTATTCCTGTTTGGATGCCAACCTAAAATGCTGGATTTCCTCATCACTTTTATTCCCAATGATAGTGGTCACCAGGACAAAGCATGATGTCTTATTGTTCCCCTCTGAGCAACCAATGCTAAACCCCTTCCTAGCAAAAAAAAAAACAATATCTACGGCTCTTCACCTTTGGAAGGTTTCCCCTCTTCCTGTTGTGGTGACAACCCAAAATGCTAGATTTCCCTAATCACCTTCATTCCCAATGATATTGGTCACCGGGACAAACTGAGAAGGTAAATCTGCCCATCAGGGACCCTTTCCGCCTCCATTCAAAACAACAACTAAAAAGTTATAGATAAACTTTAAAGGGGTTGTAAAGCTTAAATTTTTTTTTTTAAACAAACATGTTATACTTACCTCCACTGTGCAGCTCGTTTTGTGGCCCCGATCCACATCTTCTGGGGTCCCTCGGCGGCTGTCTCGCCTCCTCCCCGCTTCTGGTAACCCCCCCCTTGGGAAGCCCTCTCCCAAGGGAGTCACCTTGCAGGCGCGCTCCCGGGTCCTGTATCTGGCGTCCATAGCCGCCGACTACAGGACTCGGGGACCCACCCTCGCGTCATTGGTGTAGCCAATGGCTGCGCTGCTATCAATCTATCCAATAAAGAGCTGAGAAGACCGGGCCGAGAAGCAAGTGCGTTCTCGACGCGGGACTTTCGAGGGCTCAGGTAAGTAAACTTGGGGCTGGGGGGCCGGTAGGTAGCATAGGATGCATTAAGGTGAAAAAACATGAAGGTTTACAACCCCTTTAAAGAAAAGATGCACCCGTTGGCATACAAGAGGATGCCTCCAGGTGTTGCAGCAACAACAAGAGCCACACCTGTGCCAAGCCGGCGCTGAATTGTGTCGTCCTTCCAGAAACAAAAAGTTTAGACGTTACCAAACAAAAGTCGTCTTCAGGTGTGACGGAGGGTGGGGGAGGAGGCGTAGGGTGGACTCCTGGGAAGAAACCTTGTTTTGTTTTCTTTTCTCATGTATTCTTATCCCCCTTTTTAGTTTTATAGGCCGGAGACATGATTTATTGCATCCATCCGTCTTGGGGTCTCATCCATCACGGGCACCCGTTGCTAGGCACTTCGTGGCAGCAGCTGTTTGCTTTGAGTCAGACAGAAAAGTTGTCAATCATCGCGGGCAGGTGAATAGCATTAGAAGCCCGCTATTGTCAGACGGAATAATTAATCAAAGGGAGAAAAGATAATTAAAAAGATATGACCCTTGCAAGTACTTGCTCTGGGTTGCCTGGAAAAAAAAAAATTAGAGAAAAAGAAAAAAAAAAAAAAACTGCCTGGCCTGTTCTAGACACTTAAGCAGCTGAGAGCTGATAAAATATGCACTCTCGGTGCATAGTTTTTAATTAATTGAAAAAGGTTCAACATTCACAGACGAAGCCGGCGAAGAAAAAAAAGTCTGATTATGAGCACCAGTAATATTTATTGTTTGCATGAAAGGCTTGACGTGAAGTTTTAACGTCCTGTCACAAATCTCCTGCATAGTTTGCAATAAGTCGCCCCCAGCGCTTCCATCTCTGCGCTGGAATTCCATTAAATGAAACTTGAAAAGAACTTTCGATTCAACCTTTCCCGATAGGCCTTGCCTTTGGAGAGAGCTGGCAAAAGGTCTGTTTTTTTTCATAGGAGCTTAGGTCCGATATAAAAACAAAAAATGGATGTTGGGTTGCAAAGAGATGGTAAGATATGGATGAAAGTTGACAGAATCCGGGTCTTGAAAGTGTCGGTGAGCTTCCCTGCCACGTTGGGATTCCTTCTCAAGATGGCAGCCTGGCGGAAGGCCCAGGTTCATGGCCTTCACATTCCTCTTGTGTTAGGCCTCGTAAACAGGGCCGGCCTTTGGGGTGTGCGAGCTGTGCGGCCGCACAGGGCGCCATGGGCAACAGGGGCGCCGTGCGGCCATCACGGCTCACAGAATGTGAGTCGCAGTCAGTTACTAACATGAAAAATTACGCCCGCCCACCCGCCTTCCCGTTCCGTCCGCTCCACTGAGCTGGCAAAGTGCTGCCAGTGTTGCCAACCGTCCGTGAAATTCCGTATGCGCAGTAACGTAATGGCTCCGCCCGGCGCCATTTTTGAATAGACGATCGGGACAGTGTCTTGTGTAGTGCACTCTGCCAAGCAGGGGTGAGGAGGAGGAGGAAGGGAGTAAAACTGGGGGGGTATGAAGTGAGAGGAGGACTGCGCTGGCACTGGGAGCCTGGAGGGTGAAGCGGCCATGGCATGCAGGGGAGGGACAGAGACTGATGTGCTCTGTCCACAGTCCACCATCATATAACTTCTCCTCCACATCATCAGCATGCTGTGTCCTCCTCCTGTTCCCCTTTCACCTCTCCACAGGTCAGAGCTGCCCTGATGGTGGACAGAGTAGGAGGCCACTGTAAGGGGACACTATCGTATCCGCAGCCTCTGTCTGGATGTTGGGGCATTTTGGCAGGCGTGATTTTTTTTGGGGGGGGGCAGCATTTCACTCTTGGTACCAGGCAACACAATGTCTTGGGGGCGAGGGGTGAAGATGGGGGGGGGGGGGCGCCACAGGATTAGCTCGCACAGGGCGCCTGAACACCTAAGGCCGGCCCTGCTCGTACACACGATAGGTTAACCAGAGGACAACGGTCTGAAGGACCGTTTTCATCGGTCCAAACCGATCGTGTGTGGGCTTCATAGGTTATTTAACCTTTGGATAAAAAAATGTCAACTTGCTTTAAAATTTAACCGATGGATTGCTAACCGATAGGTCAAAACCGATCTTTAGTACGCACAACCATCGGTTAAAAATCCACGCATGCTCAGAATCAAGTCGACGCATGCTTGGAAGCATTGAACTTCATTTTTTTTCAGCACGTCGTTGTGTTTTACGTCACCGCGTTCTGACACAATCGTTTTTTTTAACTGATGGTGTGTACGCACGACGGATCAGCTTCATAGGTTAACCTAGGACAACGGTCCTAGGTTAACTGGTCACTGGTCTTTATTGAATGGATAGGCTGCATTCTCAGTGATGTCATCGGTCTCTAGTGAATGGATAGGCTACATTCTCAGTGATGTCATCAGTCTCTAGTGAATGGATAGGCTGCATTCTTAGTGATGTCACTGGTCTCTAGTGAATGGATAGGCTGCATTCTCAGTGATGTCATCAGTCTCTAGTGAATGGATAGGCTGCATTCTTAGTGATGTCACTGGTCTCTAGTGAATGGATAGACTGCATTCTCAGTGATGTCACCGGTCTCTAGTGAATAGATAGGCTGCATTCTCAGTGATGTCACTGGTCTCTAGTGAATGGATAGGCTGCATTCTTAGTGATGTCACTGGTCTCTAGTGAATGGATAGGATGCATTCTCAGTGATGTCATCAGTCTCTAGTGAATGGATAGGCTGCATTCTCAGTGATGTCATCAGTCTCTAGTGAATGGATAGGCTGCATTCTTAGTGATGTCATCAGTCTCTAGTGAATGGATAGGCTGCACTCTCAGTGATGTCATCAGTCTCTAGTGAATGGATAGGCTGCATTCTCAGAGATGTCACTGGTCTCTAGTGAATGGATAGGCTGCTTTCTCAGTGGTTCAGCTGCTTATATAGTTTTCTTCACTGAGCAGGTAAACCTTTTGAGCCTTTAAAGGAAACAACTCATTACTGAGATGGTGATTTCCTCCTGGGAAGCAAATGACAAATCTCTGCATTCCAATCGTCTTCAGCCCTGCGGAGGTGAATGCAGACATATGTTCAGTGTCAGTGATGACATTAGTGTGTTAGGCTCTACATACACCCTATTGGGGTCAGTGACCTGACACACACAGACCGGCTCACATTCTGCACCGTGCATATAGCCTTACCATTTATAATGGACGACGCTAAGCACTGTAAAGCATTGCTGAGAGCGGTATAGCGCCCCCCTCCCCCTTCCCTATCCATCTGTCAGGCTTGAGAGGACCGACTCCTGGAGCTACGGAAATGTTTTCCCAGCCACCTGACGACAGTTTGAAATGTAGAAAAAGTACACCATGGTGGAGGACCGGACATAGAAAGCGTCTCCGGGCATGGAGGGCAGAACTCTGTCTGAAAAACCTTCATTCATATTACCTTGTAAATGTAACTGTGACATCGGGCCCCTGCACTATATGGTATTTTTGTTTTCATGTGTGCCCCCTATTGGTGGGATTTCCCATCACTTCCTGTCTTAGCTATGACTAAGCACTAGCTTCAGTGCGAAACGCGTCAGAAGTCAGGTTTTATTTTATTTTGCTGTGACTTGTAGTGCTGTTCTTCTTTTTTAATAAAAGGCTACAATTTGTTCAGAGTGCGGCTGTCCAGAGGCAATCTTTGTTTCTGCTTCGTACTAAAAATACCCTGCATGTTAAATACAACCCCGCCTCCAGAGGGCGACATTCCATAGCTGTGATGTTCGGGGGAAACCCTTGATAAAGCCGATGCTGATTTAGCAGATCCGTAACACGCATGTTCCCCGCCGTGTCTTGGGGACTCAGAACCGTTTATCTAAAGCGTCTGGAAGGGTTGAGTCTGACTAATCGCAGCGTCTGACTCCTCCGGATAGAATTGTGCAATGGCGAGAGAGTGACAGGGTGAGAGCCGGGCCACGCCATTCATCTCCGCATTGTGTGTGTGTGGGTTGTGTGAATAATTGTTAACGCATTTCAGTGGGGGGGAAAAAATGGAACTTCCTGGCGTGCTGCATTTGTTATCCCAAATCGGTGACAAATAATATCCAGCAGTGAGCGAGGAGGGGGGAGGGGGGGAGTGATGGAGGAGAGCTCAGGGTGATTCCTACCTCTAGGGATGATCTACAGCTTGCTGGGACTTGTAGTTCTTCCACATCGACTACAGGATGCGGATTTGCCAAACCTAGATGATTGGCTCCTGTTCACGCCATAAAGTGCGGCAAAATATTCCACAGCTCATGTGGGCAAATATCCTGTGCGTTGGGATGCATTGCATTTTGGAAGGTTCTATTCTCCTGCATTGACAGTCCTTGCAACCCCCATGTCTTAGGCTGGGGTCACACTTTGACCCCCATGTCTTGGGCTGGGGTCACACTTTGACCCCCATGTCTTAGGCTGGGGTCACACTTTGACCCCCATGTATTAGGCTGGGGTCACACTTTGACCCCCATGTCTTAGGCTGGGGTCACACTTTGACCCCCATGTCTTAGGCTGGGGTCACACTTTGACCCCCCATGTATTAGGCTGGGGTCACACTTTGACCCCCATGTCTTAGGCTGGGGTCACACTTTGACCCCCATGTCTTAGGCTGGGGTCACACTTTGACCCCCATGTCTTAGGCTGGGGTCACACTTTGACCCCCATGTCTTAGGCTGGGGTCACACTTTGTGTGTCAGGAACCCTCGTGCAATAGCGTGCTTTCTCAACGCGCAGAGAAATGCGCTTTCTCACACGCGGCACACCCGTGAGGTTCGGCCTGATTTTGGAAATCAGATCAAACCCGCGAAGGGCTTGAGATTGGTTGTTCTTCTGATCCGAGTTCTCAGAAGACGGCCCCTGAGTATCAGACTTTTCTGGGTCTTTGAACTTTGGATAATGTAGAGGACTGATGGACAATACGTGGTTGGATGGTTGGGTTACAGGTCGGGACTGAACTCTTAAGGGGATTATTTTCTCTGCCCTTCTACATGGAAATATCTCCTTCTATGTCGGATGTTCCTCTCTTCTCCAGAAATGGAGGAAGGTCTATGTGGTCTGTAGCAACCATTTAGGGTGCAGCCGGAGTCTAATTATTTCCTGTGGCCAACAGAGAGAGTTGTCACTTCTACTTTGATTATTGGATCCTCTGGGATACCCAGTCATCCACCCATCCTTCCTTCCTTCCTTCTTCCCCCCTTTCTCTGCTTACTTTCTTACACTTCTTTTTTTATTTCTTCCTTTATTTCCTTGCTTTGCTCTCTCCTTCTTTCCTTCCACCTCTGTTTCCTCTCCCTCACCTTCTTCTCCTTCCTTCCTTCTTTCCCTATTCTCTCTTTATTTACTTTCTTCCTTATCTTCCTTTCTCCTTCCATTTCTCCCCCCTTATTTGTTTCTCCTCTCTTTCCTCTCCTTCCACCTTCCCTTTCCATTCTTCATTGCTTCACTCCTCCCTTCCTCCTCTCTTTCCTCTCCTTCCACCTACCCTGCTTCTCCTTCTTTTCTTCGTTGCTTCACTCCTTCCTTCCTCCTCTCTCCGCCCCCTCCTTGCTTATCCTTCCTTTCTTCATTCCTTCACTCCTTCCTTCCTCGTCTTTCCACCCCCCCGTTTCTCCTTCCTTCCATCCCATTCCTTTCTGTTTTTCCTTCCTTCCCCCTCTGTTTCCTCTCCCTCACCTGCTTCTCCTTCCTTCCTTCCTTCCTTCCTTCATTCCTTCCTCCTGATTTCTCTGCTTTCGTTCTTGCTTACCTCTCTCCTTCTTCCATTCCTCCTCTGTTTCCTCTCCCTCCCCTGCTTCTCTTTCCTACCTTCCTTCCATTCTTCTTCCCCCTTTCTCTCTTTGCTCACTTTCTTCCTTATCTTTCTCTTTCCTCCCCTTTCTCTCTCTCCTTCCTTTCCTCCTCTCTTTCCTCTCCTTCCACCTCCCCTGCTTCTCCTTCCCTTCTTCATTGCTTCACTCCTTCCCTCCTCCTCTCTCCACCTCCTCCGCGCATCCTTCCTTTCTTTGTTCCCTCACTACTTCCTTCCTCCTCTCCCGACCTCTCGCTTCTCCTTCCTTCCCATTCCTTTCCAGTGTTCCTTCCTTCCTTCCTCCTCTGTTTAGTTTCCCTCACCTGCTTCTCCTTCCTTCATTTCTTCCTCCCCCTTTCTCTGCTTACTTTCCTACTCTTCTTCCTTTATTTCCTTCGCTTACCTCTCTCATTTTTTCCTTGATTTTCTGTTTCCTCTCCCTCATCTCTTTCCTTCCTTCTTCCCCCTTTTTCTCTTTATTTTCTTACTTATCTTCCTCACTCCTCCCCTTTCCCTCTCCTCCACCTACACTGCTTCTCTTCCTTTCTTCATTGCTTCACTTCTTCCCTTTTCCACCCCCCTGCTTCTACTTCCTTCCCTCCCATTCCTTTCCATTCTTCCTTCCTCCTCTGTTTTCTCTCCCTAACCTGCTTTTCCTCCCGTCTTTCCTCCCTTTCTTCCTTCCTTCTTCCCCCTTTCTTTCTTTACTTTTTTACTTATCTTCCTCTCTCCTCCCCTTTCTCTCTCCTACATTCCTCCCTCCTCTCTTTCCTCTTCTTCCACCTCCCCTGCTTCTCCTTCATCCCTTCCTTCCTCCTCTCTCGGCCCCTTCCTGCTCCTTCCTTCCTTCCTATTCCTTTCCGTTCTACCTTCCTCCTCTGTTTCCTCTCCCTCACCTGCTTTTTCTTCCTCCTTCCCTCCCTTTCCTTTCCGTTCCTCCTTTCACCTCTGATTACTCCTCCTTCCCTGCTTCCCACTTCTTCCTTTCTTATTTCTCTCTTATTCCTCTTTTTACCTCCTTTCTTTCTTCCTTCCTTTCTTTCCTTCTTTTCTTCCTTCCTTCCTTTCTTTCCTTCTTTTCTTCCTTCCTTCCTTTCTTTCTTTCTTTCTTTCTTTCTTTCTTTCTTTCTTTCTTTCTTTCTTTCTTTCTTTCTTTCTTTCTTTCCTTCTTTTCTTCCTTCCTTTCTTTCTTTCTTTCTTTCTTTCTTTCTTTCTTTCTTTCTTTCTTTCTTTCTTTCTCTCTCTCTCTTTCTTTCTTTCTCTCTTTCTTTCTTTCTTTCTTTCTTTCTTTCTTTCTTTCTTTCTTTCTTTCTTTCTTTCTTTCTTTCTTTCTCTCTCTCTCTCTCTCTCTCTTTCTCTTTCTTTCTTTCTTTCTTTCTTTCTCTCTCTTTCTTCCTTTCTTTCTCTTTCTTTCTTTCTTTCTTTCTTTCTTTCTTTCTTTCTTTCTTTCTTTCTTTCTTTCTTTCTTTCTTTCTTTCTCTCTCTCTCTCTCTCTCTTTCTTTCTCTCTCTCTCTTTCTTTCTTTCTTTCTTTCTTTCTTTCTTTCTTTCTTTCTTTCTTTCTTTCCTCAGACAGCAACACAAACCTGGCAGAGGTTCCAACCCTCCCTACACCATCCAACACCTATGATAATAATTAGCTTTGCTCTTCTACATGAAGTCTCTGACATTTCCTGGGGGTCGCTGTTCGGTGTTAACAAATAGAACTGAACTGTCAGGCGAGAGATCACATGACCTCTTTCCATGAGCCGCCTTGCCGCTGTCCATCTTACAGCGGCTGCAGATGGCAGTTGACGGCACAGAAGACGGCAGTTTGTCTGCAAAAAAATAAAAAGAAATAAAAAGTATTTGTCTGATTCTGTGAGCCGCCGCGTCTGGTGCTTTTCGCTGCTCTTGTCGACTTTTCAGCAGCGCCGAGGTTAATCCTCCGGCACTATTTCCGCGGCGTAGCGTCTGTTCTGATTAATCGGGAGGCACGGAGGAAGCAGCGATCCAGAGGTCCGCGCCGACTTGTAAAAAAGAAAAAAAAAACTTGGCACGCCGTCAACGTGTTCCACGGCGATTGTTCTCGTTTTTGTACATTATAAACAACGCAGACAAAACTTTTTCCTTCATTTTTTTTCTCCCGTGGGGGCGGAATTAGTAAAGAACGCGAGAGGAAAATCCCGCCAACCAATTGTATCTCTGCCCGACCATTACGGCGCCTGACCGCAACTGACGCAGAGCCTGAAAACGTCGGTCGGCGGACATGGGGGCCACTTTGCTCATCAATTATGGTTTCCCCAATCGGTCCCCCAAGTTCTGGCCATCCTGCTCTTATGTGCCTCGCGTCACGTCCAGCGGCGTCTTCCATGGGCCGGACGCGGCCGGATTAGGCGTGTGAAAAATGGACCATTTATTGAAATAAATTCAGGATGAAAATATTGCCAACAGCTGCTGGGGATAAGCCGGCGATCGTTCCCCCCGGGCGCAAATCTCACCGCCTGATATTCGCCGTGATCCAGTAAGGAGTGCTGCGTCCTGCGCCTCTAAAACCTGCGTCTGGAGGTCGGGGACAGACGGGAGGTGGGGTGGGGGGAATGATAATCTCAAACTTTTCAGATCTTTTTTCCAGGGAAAGACTGAATGCGGGAAGCATATTAAACAAATACTTATTTTTTCACGTAAAGAGGACCTGTCACTATAAAAAGATGTAATGTGAGGCTCCTGTACATAATGATGGGTCCTTATAGGAAAACATGGCTGACATGCTACAATATACCAACATGGTAAAATCTCTGCTTGGGAATCCTGCGCTGGTTTTCTGTCTTTAAGACCTAGAGAAGGCGGCAATCTTGGACCCCCAAAATGCGTTGGACTTATTTGGTCTCCTATCTGACCTTTGATCTTAAATTCGGTAATATGAGATGATGTCATCAGACTGCTGCAGGCAGGAGTTCTGGGGCACTATTCCTCCCACTGATACCAATGATGGGGCACTATTCCTCCCACTGACACCAATGATGGGACACTATTCCTCTCACTGACACCATTGATGGGGAACAATTCCTTCCACTGACACCAATGATGGGACACTATTCCTCCCACTGACACCAATGATGGGTCACTATTCCTCCCACTGATACCAATGATGGGTCACTATCCCTCCCAGTGACACCAATGATGGGACACTATTCCTCCCAGTGACACCAATGATGGGACACTATCCCTCCCAGTGACACCAATGATGGGGCATTATCCCTCCCGCTGACACCAATGATGGGGTACCATCCCTCCCACTGACACCAATGATGGGTCACTATCCCTCCCAGTGACACCAATGATGGGTCACTATCCCTCCCAGTGACACCAATGATGGGTCACTATCCCTCCCAGTGACACCAATGATGGGTCACTATCCCTCCCACTGACACCAATGATGGGTCACTATCCCTCCCAGTGACACCAATGATGGGTCACTATTCCTCCCACTGACACCAATGATGGGTCACTATCCCTCCCGGTGACACCATTGATGGGTCACTATCCCTCCCAGTGACACCAATGATGGGACACTATCCCTCCCGGTGACACCATTGATGGGACACTATTCCTCCCAGTGACACCAATGATGGGTCACTATCCCTCCCAGTGACACCAATGATGGGTCACTATCCCTCCCACTGTCACCAATGATGGGACACTATTCCTCCCAGTGACACCAATGATGGGTCACTATCCCTCCCAGTGACACCAATGATGGGACACTATTCCTCCCACTGACACCAATGATGGGTCACTATTCCTCCCACTGACACCAATGATGGGTCACTATCCCTCCCAGTGACACCAATGATGGGACACTATTCCTCCCAGTGACACCAATGATGGGACACTATCCCTCCCAGTGACACCAATGATGGGCCACTATTCCTCTCAGTGACACCAATGATGGGCCACTATCCCTCCCAGTGACACCAATGATGGGGTATTGTTTACCCCCACAGTCTGGTCCTCCTAAAGTCCAAAGGACATAAAACTGTCCCTTTGTTTAGAAAGATAGGGGACACCCTCATGGACTATGCGCCCAGTCTGAAAACCCCAGCCCCAGTGCAAAAAATAACATTCACAAATAATGCAGAGGAAATAACCAACATCCTTTCTTTGTTTTAAATGCACCATTAGGACCCTTGAGACCACAGCTAGCCATCGCACACAATGCCATTCTGTCCATGAGCAGCCTTGTTGTAGCTCCATACGCAGGTACCGCCCGGCATCCTCATTTATCGCGGAATAAAATGGCCGCTTCGGGGGAGGCGGATTGCTCCTCTGTGTATTATTGATAGGGGCTCCATATCTGCGAGGGCTGGATGCTGAATGGTGAATTGTCCCCTTAGGAACCGCACAAGAACTTTGCCGAAGACGGATCTCATCATTTGCATCTAAATGTCTTTAGCGCCGAATGACATCGTCGTCTTTTTTTTTTTTTCTTAGCCGTTGAGGAAAGAGAAGGAACATTTTCGTCGTAGAGTTGCATTGTCCCAATAAGAGTCCTTGTGTGGCCCCCGTGTCCCTGAGTGTGGCCCCAGTCCTCTAAGGAACCTTAACTCCCCTTTACTTACCTTTATTAGTAAATGTCATCACCGAGTCTCTGTGCTTCTCTATGCAAGGCAGGCAGATGGTGGCTGGTGGGAGGAGCTGGCAGAGTGCTGTACATGGCTTCCTGAAAACATCACAGCGCCCGGCCTCAGTACTCCTCCCCACAGCCCTCGGGCCTAAGGCAAGCAGTGGGAGGAGTTATGCAAATCAAAATGCCTTGATGGGTGGGTGGCAGTTTAGTGGGCGTTTCCTAGGCGAAGTCACAGGGAACACCCACATGTGATGCCGAGCCCCTATTATTATTCTGCAATCCAATGAATGAAAAGGGGCGGGCCAGCGACAGTCAGCCTGGGGAGATGATGCTGGAGCTTCTAATACACATTGAGCCCCATCATTGGTGTCAGTGAGAGGAATAGTGTCCCATCATTGGTGTCAGTGGAATAGTGTCCCATCATTGGTATCAGTGAGAGGAATAGTGTCCCATCATTGGTGTCGGTGGAATAGTGTCCCATCATTGGTATCAGTGGGAGGAATAGTGTCCCATCATTGGTGTCAGTGGGAGGAATAGTGTCCCATCATTGGTATCAGTGAGAGGAATAGTGTCCCATCATTGGTGTCGGTGGAATAGTGTCCCATCATTGGTATCAGTGAGAGGAATAGTGTCCCATCATTGGTGTCAGTGGAATAGTGTCCCATCATTGGTATCAGTGAGAGGAATAGTGTCCCATCATTGGTGTCGGTGGAATAGTGTCCCTTCATTGGTATCAGTGGGAGGAATAGTGTCCCATCATTGGTGTCAGTGGGAGGAATAGTGTCCCATCATTGGTATCAGTGGAAGGAATAGTGTCCCATCATTGGTGTCCGTGGGAGGAATAGTGTCCCATCATTGGTGTCCGTGGGAGGAATAGTGTCCCATCATTGGTGTCAGTGGGAGGAATAGTGTTCCATCATTGGTGTCAGTGGGAGGAATAGTGTCCCATCATTGGTGTCCGTGGGGGGAATAGTGTCTCATCATTGGTGTCAGTGGGGGGAATAGTGTTCCATCATTGGTGTCAGTGGGGGGAATAGTGTCTCATCATTGGTGTCAGTGGGGGGAATAGTGTTCCATCATTGGTGTCCGTGGGAGGAATAGTGTCTCATCATTGTAAAAATATGGTACTACAGCGCTAATTAAATATCAAATTATAGAGCATTTAACAAAATTACCAAATAATAAACGCAGCAAAAAAGTAATGTAAGTCAAACAAAAATGGTACAATGTATATATATGTTAATTCGCGCTGAATATTAACTTAGAAAATGCAAATCGTGCTGATAAGTGATTAAAAAGAAACTATCAAGTGTCAAATTAATAGGAAAAAACGATACAAGTAAAGTCCAATTGCATAAATATACACCAGTGGTTTTCAATGAAACAACACCCAGATCAGTGTGATGATTAAAGGAAGGTGTGATGTGATCTCAAACAACGTGCTCCTGCTTCACAAGTAGATACGCCTCTTCCACATTAACCACAGCTCATGGAAAACAAAAGAGAGATACTCTCATAGCGCAGCTGAGTGTAAAACAATACAAAGAGGATAGATGGTCTCTAACAATGGCACACTCACGAATCCACCGATTAAAAGCCGCATATAGCAACAATACACCGATCCTTCATTAAGCCGCTCAGCTCATATGATGTTTCCTCTCCTCATTCGAATCCTAGATCGAATCCTAGATCCGTCCCGCTCGTAACTCCTCCCCCACGCGTTACGTCAATAGTCACTTGACTTAGTCATGGATCACACTGATCTGGGTGTTGTTTCATTGAAAACCACTGGTGTATATTTATGCAATTGGACTTTACTTGTATCGTTTTTGCCTATTAATTTGACACTTGATAGTTTCTTTTTAATCACTTATCAGCACGATTTGCATTTTCTAAGTTAATATTCAGCGCAAATTAACATATATATACAGTGTCTCATCATTGGTGTCAGTGGGAGGAATAGTGTCCCATCATTGGTGTCAGTGGGAGGAATAGTGTCCCATCATTGGCCCAGATTCTGGTACATTTGCGCTCTATTTGCGGAGGCGCAGGGCAACGATTTTGCCCTGCGCCCCGCAAATATTTTGCGCTGCCCTCGATTCACGGAGCAGTAGCTCCGTAAATTGCGAGGGCGCACCGGCAAAATTGCCCGGCGTAAGCGCACGCAATGTAAATGATCCCGCCGGGGGCGGGAATCATTTAAATTAGGCGCGCTCCCGCGCCGAGCGTAGAGCGCATGCTCCGTCAGGAAACTTTCCCGACGTGCATTGCTGCAAATGACGTCACAAGGACGTCATTTGCTTCAAAGTGAACGTGAATGGCGTCCAGCGCCATTAACGAATCACTTACGCAAACGAAGTAGATTTCAAATTTCGCGACGCGGGAACGACGGGTATCCTTTAGCATTGGCTGCGCCTGCTATTAGCAGGAGCAGCCTTACGCTAAAGATGCCGTACGGAAACTCCGTAACTTGCGTACGCAGGGCCCGCGCAACATTGTGAATCGGCGTAAGTATGCAATTTGCATACTACACGCTGACCACAATGGGAACGCCCCCTAGCGGTCAACGCAAGAATGCAGCCTAAAATCTGCGTGGCATAAGAGCCTTATGCCACGCAGATTTTAGGCTGCAGTCGGCGTAACGAGTTCTCTGAATCAGGAGAACTCGTTACGCCGGCGCAAGTCAGCAATTGCGCTGCGTAACCTATGGTTACGCAGGCGCAATTGCTTACTGAATCTGGGCCAGTGTTGACACGCCAGGAAGGTTTTCATGCATGGGTAAAGCAGATGGTTCACTTTAAGTGAGCGCCTTTTAGGGAGTCGGCCATGTCACCTATATCTCTGTTCTGATTGGTTCCCTTCCTAATAAAAAAGATCTAAATAAGGTTACAATGTAACGTTTTAGAGGTGTCAGGAACGGGTTAATGACACCGTTTAGTGCGCCGCACTCGAGCCGCGAAGAGCGACACCCTTTTCCCAGCTGCGGGGAGAATCTTATCTGACTCTGCAGGTTATTATGTGAATATTCTTACAAGGAATTCCCTCCCCTTTCGCTCTCTTGGCTCCTCGCCGTTGTTTTCTCTCTTTTTTTGCTGGTTGTGTGTAATACGGCGGCGGCACAATTGGGTTTGCAGCCGGTATACGGCGAGGTATTCTGTGCCAGGCCTTTGAAATAGAATTTCACAGTTGCTGCGCCATCAAAGGGATTCGAGGCGCGGAAAGAACTTTTTTTTGATTAAATTCCGTAAATGGGACAAACCGCGATCTGCTGTTTTCTGCGGATTTATTTATGTTTAAAGGGGAAGCGGCGCGGGAATTCCGAGCGTCGCGCAGCTGGAATTCCGGCTGTGTATTGTATCTGCAATGAAAGTGTATGTGAACCCGTTGGGTCAATTTCTAGAGTCTGTGCACTAAATAAAGCTCCAGTGCCCCGTCAGTGGGAGGAATAGTGCCCCATCATGGGTGCCAGTCTGAGGAATAGTGTCCCATCATAGATATTAGTGGGAGTAATAGTGTCCCATCATTGGTATCAGTGGAAGGAATAGTGCCCCATCATTGGTGTCAGTGGGAGGACTAGTGTCCCATCATTGGTGTCAGTGGGAGGAATAGTGTCCCATCATTGGTATCAGTGTGGAGGAATAGTGCCCCATCATCGGTATTACTAGAAGGAACAGTGCCCCATAATTGGTGTCAGTGGGAGGAATAGTGTCCCATCATTGGCCTTTGTGAGAGGAATAGTGTAGTGCCTTGTTGTTGGTATGAACGAGTAGGAGAAATTATACCCCATTATCGGTGTCAGTGAAAGGATTAGTGCCCCATCATCAGTGCCAGTGGGAGGAATAGTGTCCCATCATTGGTATCAGTGGGAAGAATAGTGTCCCATCATTGGTGTCAGTGGGAATAATAGTGTCCCATCATTGGTGTCAGTGGGAGGAATAGTACTGTATCATTGGTGTCAGTGAGAGGAATAGTGTCCCATCACTGGTATCAGTGGGAGGAATAGTGTCCCATCAGTGGGAGGGATAGTGCCCCATCATTGGTATCAGTGGGGGGAATAGTGTCCCATCATTGGTGTCAGTGGAAGGAATAGTGTCCCATCATTGGTGTCAGTGGAAAAAATAGTGTCCCATCATTGGTGTCAGTGGGAGGAATAGTGTCCCATCATTGGTGTCAGTGGGAGGAATAGTGTCCCATCATTGATGTCAGTGGGAGGAATAGTGACCTATCATTGGTGTCAGTGGGAAGAATAGTGACCCATCATTGGTGTCAGTGGGAGGAATAGTGTCCCATCATTGGTGTCAGTGGGAGGGATAGTGCCCCATCATTGGTGCCAGTGGGAGGAATAGTGTCCCATCATTGGTGTCGGTGGGAGGAATAGTGTCCCATCATTGGTGTCGGTGGGAGGAATAGTGTCCCATCATTGGTGTCGGTGGGAGGAATAGTGTCCCATCATTGGTGTCGGTGGGATCTCCTCCAGACATTTTCAGCTACTTCCTACATACACACGCCCCTTGCATTTGCTGCCTATCATTGCCTTGGCCTGGCTTCCTGACAATCGGCCCATGTGTGTTGGCACAGACGCTTGTAGTCTTCACCAGGGGGCGCTGTATGCCATAGCGCAGTGATGGCGAACCTTGGCACCCCAGATGTTTAGGAACTACATTTCCCATGATGCTCAGCTACTCTGAAGAGTGCCTGAGCATCATGGGAAATGTAGTTCCAAAACATCTGGGGTGCCAAGGTTCGCCATCACTGCCATAGCGTGACAACGCCGGAGGATAGTTGGGATTTGGTTGTCGCCCTGTAAGAGGACCTCCGTGGAAGGACCACCCGGGATTATTATATTGGGCAACTCTTGAAAGGACATGAACATGATGAAGCTCATATGAGATTTTAGTGACTGGCTTTACATCTACTATAATACAAAAAAAAAGGAAAAACGTTCTGCAATTGTCCCAAAATTCGGTGCATTTCAACCATTTAAAGGGCCCGGCCCTCCAGACGTGGGATTGTCCCTGGAAAGCCAAGGATCAGCGGCGGTAAAGCAATTGCGCACATCGCTTGTTTGTCTTAATGAAGAAGCCTTAGAGAATTGCAGAAGTCGCTTACAATAGCAGAAAAGCCGGAGAATGAATCCTTGTGTGTGGAGAAAAGACACAATGCGTGTCAATTCAGCAAAAAGTCACGAAAAAAAAAAATATCCGAAGATTTCATGAGCCCAAAAATGCTGACGAAACATTTTGGAGGGCAAATTATTAAAGCAGAACTCTCCAGTTCAAACAGATTAAATGCATCTATGGGGAGCTGTTTTAATTGCCAAAATATTATTATTATTATTATTATTGGCGAGCCAGCCAGATGTATTATTGGCGAGCCAGCCAGATGTATTATTGGCGAGCCAGCCAGATGTATTATTGGCGAGCCAGCCAGATGTATTTTTGGCGAGCCAGCCAGGAGTTCAATACAGCCTGCCCAGCAGGGAAGGCAGTCTAATTGTTTTCTGTTGCAGTCTCTCCCTTTCAGAGGCGGCTCTTTAATTAGGCAAATTAGGCGGTCGCCTAAGGCCTCACACTCACAGGGGCCTCGCTGCCGCCTAACTTACCCAATGCATTACCCCAGTTTTGAGGGACAGGGGACCTTAACGCTGCTGTGCTCCGACAGCGTTATGAGCCCTGACCTGACGTACGCCGCATTTGGAATATCAGAGCCACGCAGAGTACAGCTGCAGCTGGTCGACACTTTAATAGTTAAAAATCTCACACCTCCTTCGTTTGCTCTTTTAAAACCATATGTATTGTTGTCAGAGCTGGGATACGGGATCTGGCCGCACGGGAAGCGAGGACAGCGCGACACAAGCCTGCACGCTTTTACCATGAAGTGTCATATTCCGAAGGGAAGATTGTGTGTGTGTGTGTGTGTGTCTGTGTGTGTGTGTGTGTCTGTGTGTGTGTGTGTGTGTCTGTGTGTGTGTCTGTGTGTGTGTGTGTGTGTCTGTGTGTGTGTGTGTGTCTGTGTGTGTGTCTGTGTGTGTGTGTCTGTGTGTGTGTGTGTGTGTGTCTGTGTGTGTCTGTGTGTGTGTCTGTGTGTGTGTGTGTGTCTGTGTGTGTGTGTGTGTGTGTGTGTGTCTGTGTGTGTGTGTCTGTGTGTGTGTGTCTGTGTGTGTGTGTCTGTGTGTGTGTGTCTGTGTGTGTCTGTGTGTGTGTATGTGTGTGTGTGTGTATGTGTGTGTGTGTGTGTGTATATATATAGTCCTCTGGACCATTCAGATTTTTACAGCTTCCTTCTGGTCTATAAATTTAAGAAAAAGGACAATTTATTTTTATTTAGAATTTTTCTATATATATATTGGCCTGGATTCAGGTAGATTTGCCCCTTAGTTACGGAGGCGCAGGGCAGCGTTTTTGCCCTGCGCCCCCGCAAATTTCCTGCGCTACCCGCGATTCACGAAGCAGTAGCTCCGTAAATTGCGTGTGCGCTGTGTAAACTTGCCCTGCGTAAGGGCGCCTAATGTAAATGATCCCGTAGGGGGTGGGAATCATTTAAATTAGGCGCGCTCCCGCGCCGAGCGTAGAGCGCATGCTTCGTCTGGAAACTTTCCCGACGTGCATTGCGGCAAATGACGTCGCAAGGACGTCATTTGCTTCAAAGTGAATGTGAATGGCGTCCAGCGCCATTCACGAATCACTTACGCAAATTACGTAAAATTCGAACGCCGCAACGTGGGAACGAAGGGTATACTTTAGCATTGGCTGCCCCTGCTATTAGAAGGGGCAGCCTTACGCTAAACACGCCGTACGGAAACAACGTAAATCGCGTACGCAGGGCTCGCGCAACATTGTGAATCGGTGTTAGTATGCAATTTGCATACTATACACTGAGCACAATGGGAGCGCACCCTAGCGGCCATCGCAAGAATGCAGCCTAAAATCTGCGTGGCATAAGAGCCTTATGCCACGCAGATTTTAGGCTGCAGTCTGCGTTACGATGTTCCTGAATCAGGAGAACTCGTAACGCCGGGGCAAGTAAGCAATTGCGCTGTGTAACCTATGGTTACACAGGCGCAATTGCTTCTTGAATCCGGGCCATTGTATATATTTATCACTTATTGATACCTAAAAATAGTAAGGAAGGAAGAAAGAATAACAGGGGAGAGAGGAAGAAGGGTAAGAAAGGAATAAAAAAAGGAAGGAAGATGGGGAGGGAGAAAGAAGTGTAAAAAAGGAAGAAAGAAATGAAAACTCGAAAGGAAGAAAGAAGGGTAAAAAAAGGAAGGAAGCAAGGAAAAAAAAAGGAAGATGGGGAGAAAGAAAGAAGGATAAAAAAGCAAGGCAAGAGGAAAGAATGAAAGAAAGGAAGGAAGACAGGGGAGGAAGAAAGAATGGTAAACAGAAGGCAGGAAGAAAGAATGAAAGAAAGGGAATGAATGAAAGAAAAGGAAGGAAGACGGGGGAGGGAGAAAGAAGGGTAAAGAAAGAAATGAAGACTCGAAAGGAAGAAAGAAGGGTAAAAAAGGAATGAATGGAGAAAAAAGGGAAGATGGGGGAGAGAGAAAGAAAGGTAAAAAAGCAAGGCAAGAGGAAAGAATGAAAGAAAAGGAAAGAATGAGAGAAAGAAAGAAAAAAAGGAAGGAAGACGGGGAGGAAGAAAGAATGGTAAAAGGAAGGCAGGAAGAAAGAATGAAAGAAAGTGAATAAATGAAAGAAAAGGAAAGGAAGGAAGGAAGACAGGGGAAGGAGAAGGGTAAAAAATTATGAAAGAATGAAATAAAGAAAAAAAAAGAAAGAGAATGAAATAAAGAAAAAGAAAGGAAGGAAAACAGGAAGGATGACAGGTGGAGGGAGAAAGAAGTGTAAAAAAGGAAGGTAGAATTTTCTTGTGACAAAAAAGGAAGGTAGAAAGAAAGAAAGAAATGAACACTTGGAAGGAAGAAAGAAGGGTAAAAAAGGAAGAATGAAAGAAAGGAAGAGAATGAATGTAAGAAAAGGAAAGAATGAAAGAGAGAGGAAGGAAGACGAGGGAGGGAGAAAGAAGGGTAAAAAAGGAAGGAAGACAGGGAGGGGTTAAGAAGGGTAAAAAGGGAAGGAAGGCGGGGAGGGAGAAAGAAGGGTAAAAAAAGAAGGAAAGAAGGAAGTAAGGCGGGAAGGGATAAAGAAGGGTAAAAAAGGAAGGAAGACAGGGAGGGATAAGGAAGGAAGACGGGGAGGGATAAAGAAGGGTAAAAAAGGAAGGAAGGAAAGAAGGAAGGAAGGCGGGGAGGGAGAAAGAAGGGTAAAGAAGGAAGGAAGGTGGGGAGGGAGAAAGAAGGGTAAAAAAGGAAGGAAGGAAGGCGGGGAGGGAGAAAGAAGGGTAAAAAAGGAAGGAAGAGGGGGAGGGATAAAGAAGGGTAAAAGAGGAAGGAAGGAAAGAAGGAAGGAAGGCGGGGAGGGAGAAAGAAGGGTAAAAAAGGAAGGAAAGAAGGAAGGAAGGCGGGGAGGGAGAAAGAAGGGTAAAAAAGGAAGGAAGGAAAGAAGGAAAGAAGGAAGGAAGGCGGGGAGGGAGAAAGAAGGGTAAAGAAAGAAAGGAAGAGAATGAATATAATAAAAGAATGAAAGAAAAAGAAAGAAAGCAAGGAAGAAAGGAAAGAAGGAAGGAAGATGGGGAGGGAGAAAGAAGGGTAAAAAAGGAAGGAAGGAAAGAAGGAAGGCGGGGAGGGAGAAAGAAGGGTAAAGAAAGGAAGAGAATGAATATAAGAAAATAATAGAAGGAAGGAAGATGGGGGGGGGAGAAAGAAGAATAAAAAGGAAAGGCAGGAAGAAAGAATGAAAGAAAAAAGAAAGATAATGAAATAAAGAAAAAGAAAGGAAGGAAAAAGGAAGGATGATGGGGGGGGAGAAAGAAGGGTAAAACGGAAGGCTGGAGGAAGGAAAGAGAATGTCAGACATCCATAGGGTGTATAAATATCTCGGGGGATACACCATGAATGACAATTGTTATTGTTACCTTCAGCCTTGTAGCTGCCCCTCTGTACCTCAACATTCCAAATCTGAAGAATTCCCCCAAAATGGAGGATGGTGATTTTTTTTTCTGGTGTACTATTAATAGATAATTGTAATGATCAGAGAGGAGATTCTGCTACTAAACCAAGAGAGAAAGACAGAAGGAAGTTCCATTGGGTGATAACATGACAACCTGCATCCGGCAGGATTTGGAACCTTCACCTTTGAATTATCAGGAGACGGCGGTGGGGACCGGAGACCTCGGTGGAGTTCATAGAAATCCCCTTGAAATGTTCAAATCTGTTTTAATTATTTGACAAAGTAGAGAAGAGAAGCAGAGGAGAGAACGCTCAGCCTCTTAAACAAAGGTTTCCTTTTGTCAGATCCCGAGCCTCCGGTAATTATAGTGCAGACATGAGAAGAGTCCTTCCCAGACCTACAATTAAAAATCAGACCTTTACCAGCGGAATGCCATGGTGGAGGTCAGGGGTCAGACATGTGACCAGGCGGAAATGCGTGTTGTGAAGGAAGGTTTGATCTCATTGGTTAGAAAATACAGAGAATATAACATAGCCTATTCCACACTTAGTAACAGTGGACAGTGGTCTTCAAACTGTGGCCCCTAGCTTGCCTTTATGCAGCCCTTGAGGCATAATTCCTGCCACTGACACCAAGGATGGGGCCCAATTCCTTTCACTGACACCAAAGATGGGGCCCAATTCCTTTCACTGACAATAATGGGGCCCAATTCCTTTCACTGACACCGATGGGGCCCAATTCCTTTCACTGACAATAATGGGGTCCTATTCCTTTCACTGACACCGATGGGATCCTATTCCTTTCACTGACACCGATGGGGCCCTGATTCCTTTCACTGACACCGATGGGGCCCTATTCCTTTCACTGACACCGATGGGACCCTATTCCTTTCACGGACACAGATGAGGCCCTACACAGATGAGGCCCTATTCCTTTTACTGACACAGATGAGGCCCTATTCCTTTCACTGACCCCAACGATGGGGCCCAATTTCTTTCACTGACACAGATGGGGCCCTATTCATTTCACTAACACCAATGAGGCCCTATTCCTTTTACTGACACCGATGGGACCCTATTCCTTTCACGGACACAGATGAGGCCCTTTTCCTTTCACTGATACAGATGAGGCCCTATTCCTTTTACTGACACAGATGAGGCCCTATTCCTTTCACTGACCCCAACGATGGGGCCCAATTTCTTTCACTGACACTGATAGGGCCCTTTTCCTTTCACTGACACTGATGGGACCCTTTTCCTTTCACTGACACTGATGGGGCCCTATTCCTTTCACGGACACAGATGAGGCCCTATTCCTTTCACTGACACCAATGGGGCCCTATTCCTTTCACTGACACCGATGGGGCCCTATTCCTTTCACTGACACAGATGGGACCCTATTCCTTTTACTGACACAGATGAGGCCCTATTCCTTTTACTGACACAGATGGGGCCCTATTCCTTTCACTGACACAGATGGGGCCCTATTCCTTTCACTGACACTGATACCTGCTGTATCAAAAAGCAGGTATACCTCAATAACCTCCCCCCCAAAGTCCGATCGTTTGCTTCCGAAAAAACGCATTAGCTCCTAAAACAGCGTGTAGGTGGCTCAACCCACCAAGATTGCTCGCGTGTAGGCGAGTCCTTCCCTCCCAAGAACTATCAGATATTTAGTGACTTGTGACAAGAAGCTTCTGCAAAACAGACATTTCCACACCAAACCCGGGAACGACAGATGGCCGCAGCCACATGTAAAGAGATAGTAAAATAAAGGATAAGATTCTATTACCGCGTCTGTTGCCATCTTGTCCTCGCTTGATTTTTTTTTTTTTTTTATTTGATTTTTTTTTTTTTTCTCTTTTTGTCTTTTGGTTGAACGTTTTTATGGAGAATTGTCAAAATTATCTGTTATACCAGTTCACAACGAGGTTTCTATCATGCATAAAATAGATTTATATTTCCATTAAAACACAATATGAAAGACGGAATAAGCAATTCGATAAAATTACAATAACGCCAAGATAAAAAGTAGGCCCCTTTTCAATAACGGTTTTATGTAAGAACATTTTCCAGACAAATATGTGTTTATGGATCTTTTAACTGTGCATTCATCGTTCAGCTTCTAATAGAGCCTTGTGCCTGCTTTTTTTTTTTTTTTTTTTGTTATACATTGTCGTTCAGAAAAAAGGTTTCGATCCCTTTTTCCCGGCGGTTTTCCGTACAATAGAGGTATGAGGCCGTCCGTACGGTATTGACTTAAAACAAAAAAAGTCACATTGGTTTTTGAAGCTCGGCATTTGTTTCATTGGAATTATATTTCAACTGTTGAGTTTTTTTGTTTTTTTTTCTGGAATTATTCAAGGGAAGACCTTATAGTAATTAGTTTGCAGAAAAAGTTTGCATTTTTTTTTTGTTGTGCAAAATGACAATGTTTAAATAGGACCCCAGGCAACAAATCTGCGCTGGGTTTCTAAGGCGTAAGCCGGCGTAGGTTGAAGTGGTGGTGAGACATGCAAATGAGGCGTGACCCCATGCAAATGATGGGCCGAGTGCCAGACAGATACATATAACGAACGGCGCATGCGCCGTCCCGTGGGCGCATCCCAGTGCGCATGCTCAGAATCATGTCGAAACAACTGCCTAAGATGCGTCGAATCACTGCCTACGGCGTGAACGTAACCTACGCCCAGCCATATTCACGTCCAACGTAAACTACGCAAAATACGATGGCTTATGTTCCCTGGTCCATACCTTTGCATGGGTTGCGCCTCATATATGGGGAATAACTTTACGCCGGACGTACAACTTACGCGCACTGCGCGTAGCCTGCGCCGGGCACACGTACGTTCATGAATCGCCGTATCTCCCTCATTTGCATATTTGAATAGAAAATCAATGGGAGCGCCACATGCGTCCAGCGTAAATATCCGCCCACTTTACGCCGGCGTAGGCAAGTTACGACGTTCGGATGAAGCCTATTTTTAGGCGTATCTTAGTTTGTGGGTCGGCGCATAGATGCGACGGCGCACATTTGTACTTACGACGGCGTATCTGGAGATACGTCGGCGCAAGTGCTTTGTGAATCCGGGCCTAAATGTTTAGACTGAGTGCTGATGGCCCGTGATTTTTTTTGTCTTGGAAACCAGTTGATATTTTTTTTGGAAATAAATGTGCACTAGGGATACCATTTTTTTCGAGTATCAATACTTTCTTTTTAGTACTCGCCGATACCAATTACCGATAGAAAGTATAAAAAGTAATGGAATATCTATACAAATCCTTTGGTTGTTTTTGTGGCTTTTTTTGAGCACTTGCACAAGAGTTTTTGCACAGGTTTTAGGCTTGAGCAATTAAAAAAAAAAATTTTTTTAGCCAATGGAACCTTGTCCATCGTTATACTGGGCAGTGCTGATGGATAGCCTTCCTAACATAGTCTATTGTTGTACTGGGCCGTGATGATTGGCCTACCCAACCTGGGTTATCATTGCAATAGGCAGTGCTGGTGGATAGCCTCCCCAACATAGTCTATTGTTATATTGGGCAGTGATGATTGGCCTTCCCAACCTGGGCCATGGTTGCAATGGGCAGTGCTGATGGATTGCCTCCTTAACATAGTCTATTGTTGTACTGGGCAGTGATGATTGGCCTTCCCTACCTGGGCCATCATTGCAATGGGCAGTGCTGATGGATAGCCTCCTTAACATAGTCTATTGTTGTACTGGGCAGTGATCATTTGGCCTTCCCAACCTGGGCCAAGGTTGCAATGGGCAGTGCTGATGGATTGCCTCATTAACATAGTCTATCGTTGTACCGGGCAGTAATGATTGGCCTTCCCTACCTGGGCCATCATTGCGATGGGCAGCGCTGATGGTTAGTTTCTTTAATCTGGTCAGTCATTGTACTGGGCAGTCTTAATGGTTGGCCTTCGTAAAACATTGTTGAGTATTCTCAGGTGGGAACACTGTGGCCTACATGTTCTGTGCCTCTGTAGGAGGTGCCTTTGAGTTGGAGATTAGACTGACCAAGGCCCCTAATGGTATTTTATTTGGGCCCCCAACACACTTGGGTATAGAGTTTGGTCTTGTGTCTGGGGAGGTTTTGACACCTATAGAAATACCTGTGCTCGGGTTATGGTGCCATCCTCTGGCTGCGGGAGCAGGATGAGCAATGGGGGTCGGGCTGGACTGTAGTACCAAAAAAATAATAATACATTTTGGCTATTTAAAGGTAAGTAGGGGAGAGAATTATAATGATGGAAAAGGACTATCAAACCTTCGGCTGGTTTGTGTTGACAGGCATTTTAAATGTGTTTTTGCAAGACGTCTTGTACTTGTTGTACTGGTATATGAAGCTCAGTGTGGTAGCAGCCGAGCAGGTTTAATATGTTTCAAACAAGTGAATATTTATTAGATGCCAATCAAACTTTTTAGTGACCCAACCATATAGTGCAAGGTGAATGGGTTTTATTTTTTATTTTGGTTGGAGTAGGGAAGGGGTACAATCTTCGTCAGGTCTTTATTGCCGTCCATGACACCTCTCGGGACTGTAGACTTCCTTTGGATCAATCATGATTTATATACACCTATCTGGAAAAGGAACCTTGTAAAGTGAATTAATGATTGAAGAGGAACCCTCAAAATCAAGTCTTCAGCTTTTTGGTAACACCGATGGTCTACCTCCTGAACTTGGTCCATTGTTGTAATGAGCAGTGTTGATGGTTGCCTCCTTAACCTGGTCCATCGTTATAATAGGGAATGTTGATGGTTGGCCTCCTTAACTTTGTCCATTGTTGTACTGGGCAGTGATGATAGTTGGTCTCCTTGCTCCTTAACCTGGTGTGTCATTATAATCAGCAGCATTGATAGTTATAACGGGAAGTGTTGATGGTTTGCCTCCTTAACCTGGTCCATTGTTGTACTGGGCAGTGTTGATAGTGTGCCTCCTTAACCTGATCCGTCATTATAATAGGAAGTGTTGATAGTTTGCCTCCTTAACTTTGTCCATTGTTGTACTGGGTAGTGATGATAGTTGGCCTTTTTAACCTGGTCCTTCATTATAATGGGCAGTATTGATGGTTGGCCTCTCTAACCTGGCCCATCGTTATAACGGGAAGTGTAGATGATTTGCCTCTTAACTTGGTCCATTGTTGTACTGGGTAGTGTTGATAGTTGGCCTCCTTAACCTGGTCCGTCATTATAATGGGCAGTATTGATGGTTGGCCTCCTCAACCTGGCCCGTTGTTATAATGGAAAGTGTTGATGGTTTGCCTCCTTAACTTGGTCCATTGTTGTACTGGGCAGTGTTGATAGTTGGCCTCCTTAGCCTGGTCCACTATTATAATGGGCAGTATTGATGGTTGGCCTCCCCAACCTTGCCCGTCGTTATAACGGGAAGTGTTGATAATTGGCCTCTTTAATTTGGTCCGTCGTTACAATGGGCATGGGCGGTGTTGTTTGTCGCCCCCCCAAAAAAACCCACACCAGCCTCCACTGTAATGCAGTTTGATCCTCTCTTCTCTAAATCTCCCCTTCTTCCACTGTCTCCAACCAAATAACCTGATATTTACAGAGTCAGGGGACAGACTGCACATGCTCAGTTTAATGTGTATTGCTGGAGAGTTTTTTTTGTTCTTGGGAGGGTGCGTGTGAGCAGCACAGGGCCAATCAGCACTGTCCAGACAGAGGGTCAGGGGTCCTGCAGCCTTAATAGGACAGTCAGAGGAGAATGAAAACTCCTCCTACAAGCTTTAAAGCGGAGGTTCACCCTAAAAAACATCCAGCATACTTCCGACATCTACAGTATGCTTGGTTTTTTATTATTTTTTGCCGCACATACCGTTTTATTGTTATTTTCCCCCCGGCTTCCGGGTTCTGGGTCCCGTGGGAGTGGGCGTTCCTATTCAGAGGTTAGAGGATTGACATCTGGTGAAAAACTTCCCCTGGCGCATAAGGCGCGTCACCAGTTTTCCATAACTAGCCGACCTGCGAGTCGGCTCTATATGTCGCCTGCGCTCGCCGCGTAGAGCTGACTGCGCAGGCGCCATATAGAGCTGACTCGCAGGTCGGCTAGTTACGGAAAACTGGTGACGCGCCTTATGCGCCAGGGGAAGTTTTTCACCAGATGTCAATCATCTAACCTCTGAATAGGAACGCCCACTCCCGCGGGAGCCAGAACCCGGAAGCCGGGGGGAAAATAACAATAAAACGGTATGTACGGCAAAAAAACAGCATACTGTAGATGTCGGAAGTATGCTGGATGTAATGGTATATATATAATTGTTTTAGGGTGAACCTCCGCTTTAACCAGACACTGATAGAAGTCACAAGACTGCTATATACTGCTGCTGAGAAATGGCATTTAGCAGTTTATATTCACTAAAATAATTGCATTTCCATGTTCTGTGTCCTGTGGGAGACCAGATATAGTAAAAGCAGGGCCCTGGCTTTAGAAACACTTTGCCTGGAGTTCACCTCTAAATCTCTTACTAAATCCCCATTCCTGAGTATTAGGTTTGCTGCATGCATGTGACATTGCAGACTGCAGGATATAACCGGGCCTATCTAATACCTAAAGAAAGCATTGGTGCATGCTGGCCTATGACTATTGTCATCTAGAAAAAAAAAAAAACACCTGGAAGGGGGTCTACTGAATTTCCAACTCATAATCGCTGATTGGCTTGTGTAGATTGCAGCAGATCATTGCTTATTAAAAACGCATTTTTTTTTAAATAGCGCCGAGCGTGTAAGAGCCGAGACGGGAGTGAGAAAACCACAACGCGGCTCTCCCTCTCTCTCTCCCTCCCCTCTGTGTTATGTCACCCAGCCGTCACCATGTCTGGCTCGCTGGTGTCTTAATTATGTATCCTGTTTACATCCTTTTGTCTTTAATTTCAGCGTGCAGCTTACAGACCCTCCTGTAATTACAGGCACCCTTCCTACCTGCCGGCCCTATCGTCTCCAACGCTAGAAAACACAGGGAGGAGGGGGGGGGAGGGGGGAGGAAAATCAATGGTTCGGGCATAAGAATATAAGTGCATTTAACATCATTATAGCATCCTTCAAAAACCTTTCTTTGATTCCATTACCCCTGGGGATGTAATAGCACCGTATGCTAATAGGGCTCTCCAGACATGCAACAAGAAGCAAATCGCCCAGTGACCCCCATGGCGTGGTAGAAGTGTCTGATTTAAGTAATCTTTCCCGGAGCCTTGGCACCGAATAATTGCCACTGTTGCCAAAGGTAAATAAAATTTATGAAATGAAAAAAAAAAGAAAAAAAAAAACATGATTAAAAGGGATTTCCACTGTGTCTAAAAAAATTCCTTCACCTTCCTAACTAGCTGATGTGTGATAATACTCGACTAATAGAGGCAAGGTATTGGTAGTGGTGTATATAAAATGGGGAAAGTCCTCCTTCAAAGGAGCTAATGTACAATAAAGGTGCAGTGTACATGGACCTTGTTTGCGGTCCCGGGCTGCTGCCTTTCTGATAGCCTAGTGTTTCACATGTTGGTTTAGCTTTGAATAAGAGGGCACACCCCCCGAAACATGTTACTCTTCCAGGTAAAAATACCTTCACCTTCTTAGATAGCAAGATATTGGTGGTGGTGTATATACAATTAAGAAAGTCCTCCTTCAAAGGAGCTAATGTATAATGAAGGTTTAGTGTAGATCAGGGGTCTCCAAACTTTCTAAACAAAGGGCCGGTTTGTTGTCCTTTAGTCTTTAGGGGGGCCGGACTGTGGCCATCAGGCGTACAAAATGTCCAAGCGTCAGTGGGAGTAATAAAGTTCCATCATTGGTGTCAGTGGGAGGAATTGGGCCCTATCGTTGGTGTCAGTAGGAGGAATTGGGCCCTATCGTTGGTGTCAGTGGGAGGAATTGGGCCCTATCGTTGGTGTCAGTGGGAGGAATTGGGCCCTATCATTGGTGTCATTGGGATGGATTGTGCTGCATTATTGGTGTCAGTGGGAGTAATAAAGTTCCATCATTGGTGTCAGTGGGAGGAATTGGGCCCTATCGTTGGTGTCAGTGGGAGGAATTGGGCCCTATCGTTGGTGTCGGTGGGAGGAATTGTGCCCTATCGTTGGTGTCAGTGGGAGGAATTGGGCCCTATCGTTGGTGTCAATGGGAGGAATTGGGCCCTATCGCTGGTGTCAGTGGGAGGAATTGGGCCCTATCGCTGGTGTCAGTGGGAGGAAATGAGCCCCCATCGTTGGTGTCATTGGGATGGATTGTGCTGCATCATTGGTGTCAGTGAATGAAATAGTGCTCCAAGGGCCGAAAAAAGCAGGCAAAGGGCCGCATCTGGCCCCTGGGCCGCAGTTTGGAGACCCCTGGTGTAGATGAACTTTGTTTCGGCCCTGGGCTGCTGCCTCTATGATAGCCTGGTGTTGTATCACGTTGGTTTAGCTCTGAAAAAAGGGGACAAATTCGTTCACCTTCCTAACTAGCTGATATGTGATAATACTGGACTAATATATGCAAGGTTTTTGATAGTGGGGTATATAAAATAAAGTCCTCCTTCAAGGGAGCCCATGTACAATGAAGATGCAGTGTAGTCCTGGGCTGCCCTCTCTCTCATAGCCTGGTGTTGCACCAGGTTGGTTTAGCACTGAAGAAAGGCGGCACATCCCCCGAAACACTTTAGCCTTCCAACTGTGGTATATACCGTCAGACGATATTTCCTCACAACTCGGCTTGTGATTTGACACCCCTGTTCCTTTTATTGTTCCTGAGTATGTTTTTTTTTTGCCATGGTTGCCATCACCGGATGTTCTTCTGAAAAATACAAACACTCCAGTGCTCAGACTGTTATACATCCAAGGATATCACAATCCGTAACCCTTTGCCAGATGCAGCCTCTCTTCCAAAAATTGTAAAAACACACAGGAGGGTGCAAACACCTAATGCATTACCACCACTAATATTTCGGGGAAGCACCACCCTCTTTCTTGGGGATTTTCTTTCCACTGTGCCTAAACATTCCTTCACCTTCTTAGATGGCTAAAATGTGTGTGATGGCACTGGACCAATAGAAGCGAGGTATTGGTAGTGGTGTATATAAGATAAAGAAAGTACCAAAAGACAAGGAAAGGAAGGAAAGGCTGAATGAAAGAGGAATGAAAGGAGAAGGGAGAGGAGAGATGAAGAAGTAAGGGAAGAAGGAAGGGAGAAAGGAAGAAAGGAGGAAGGAGTGATGAAGAAGTAGGGAAAAGAGGGAGGAAAGAAGGAATG